>NC_072408.2:30571666-30874015 GCF_028858775.2 Pan troglodytes | reverse complement strand
CCTCTCTGAGGAAGGATGTTTGAACTGAGATATGAATGACTTCAGGGAACTAGCCTTTGATCAGGAGAAGAGCATTCTGGCAGAAGTATCAGCAAGTGCAGAATTCCTGAGGCAAAAACAGGCTTGTGTGTTGAAGGACCAAAAAGAATGGCCAGTGTTGCTGGGACATAATGAATGAAGGGGAAAATGGCATACCATGAAGTTAAAGGTAGGTATGGGCCAGATCATAAAGACCTAAACGCCTTGAGGGCCGTTGAAAGGAGTCAGAATTTTAAGTGATATTATAGCATACATATTCTGCAACTTGTTTTTTTGCTTAACATTGTATCATGGGTAACTTTTCCATATACTAATTTTAAGTACAGAGGTATAATTTTAAAATCTCATTTTCCACTAGTCCCTTTCTCATCCTATAAAAATACTAAAATCTCTACCATTCTAAAAATGTTGCTCTTCTGTGCTCTTTTCTTCTCTAGTTGTTACTCTTCTCAAACTTTCTGCCTCTATTTTCTTCCCTGCCATTCACTCAACCCTGTCTAGTTTAGCTTTCTTTACCAGCCATTCCTCTGCTACCTCTCTTCTTCAAGTCACCAGTTACTCAATTTTCAAATCCTCATCTCTTTGGTACATTTAGTGCATTGACAACTCCCTTCTTCATGAAACTTTCTCCTTTCTAAGCTTCTGTATCACTACTCTCTCCTAGTTTTCATACTTCTGTCTGCCTGTTTTAAATATTGGTGGTCTCCACAACTTGATCTTTGGCTGTCTCCTTTTGTACACATTTCTCTAGGAAGTTTCATTCACTCTCCTTGTCATTATCTTCCAGTTTTGTATTTTTACCTTGGATTTCTCCTGAGATCTAGGTATACCTATTTGTTTACTAGACATCTTTTGGGTATACTAGAAGTATGTACCAATACCATCTGACATTTTCTTTATATTTACCTTGTTTTTGCTCCTCCTCCCTGTTTAGTTAATGGTGCTTCCATCCACCCAGACAGAGCTCAAGAGAGAAACCTTGGATTTACCTAGATTCTTTCCTTTCCCTCACCTTCCTACAAACCCCCAACCTAATTGGATACCAAGTCCTGTAGTTCTGTTTCCTCTATATCTTTTGAATCAATCTTTTTCTGTCCCTCGCCACTGTTCTAGGTTAGTCTCTTGCCTGAACTCTTTCAGTAACCTAAAATGGTGTCCCTGCTTCTAGGCTGTAGCTCTTCCAGTCCATTTGTCAGTACAGAGCAGTGTTTCTAAAGCACAAATGTGATTATTCCCTCTTGCTTAAAATTACACAATGGCTTTCTCTTAGTTATTGGCCAAAATCTAAACTCGTTGGCTAAACTGTTCATGATCTGACTATGCTTGCCCTTTCTACCAGTCTCCCTTATCACACTTACTTTCTAGAAAACTGAACTGTTTGCTGTTTTCTGAGTAAGTCATGAAATTTGTGCTTTTCTACCTTTGCACAGGTTATCCCCTTTTTTGGGAATGTTGTTTCTTTATTTTGTAACTGTGATTCATTCTTAAACATGTCATCTCCAGATATCTCTGACTCTCCATCTTTTTACCCTAGAGTTTGGCCCATCATTTTGTGCTCAAATAAGACATTAATTGCATCCTTCATAGTATTTAGGACAAAGTATTATATTTGTGTGTCCACCATGCCGAATAGATGACAGCTCCTTTCTTTAGAGTAATATTTCTATAGGAGTAGAATACAGTGTTAAAGAGTACAAACTTTTTACTCAGTTCTGATTTTGGCTCTACTTTTTAAAGTAGACTATACTAGAGATATAATTGCCTCATACTAAAAATGAGATTGATAATACTATCTGAGGATGACTTGTATTAAGTGAGATAATGCATCTAAACTAGTGTTGTCTGGCACATGGAAATCTCTTAGTAGATGGAAGTCACATTAGTATCTTCAGCACAGATTCATTATTCAGCAAATATCTGTTGAATAAATGATCACATATCAGGTACTCAGGATATATGCACTGTTAACTGGTAGTATCTAACTCGGTAATTGGTTATCTACTTAGTATCTGGTAAGGATATATAAAAGAAATCTTATTTCTGTAGAAGCCTCCACACCACTAATAACAGTAATAGGAAATGGCTAAGAAACATACAGGATATTATGTGGTTACACACTTTTATAAAAGGGGAGAATTCACTGTAAATTCTCAAATGATCAGTCTTACATGATCAAAAGTTCTAAATTCAACATTTGGATTTTATTCTGTAGGTTGAGTAATGGCAATTCATGGAGGTTATAAAGCAGAGGACAAGCATGATCGAATTGGTCCTTTAAGAAGGATAAACAGGTGATGGTTTAGACAGTGATAGGGTTGGAGGGAAGGAGTAGGGTGATGACACCTGAAAGAGGTGGATAAGTGGGAATGGAGTTGGGCCTATGAATGAAATTCATTTGAAGAAAGACATATGGTTTTGAGTATAGAGAATAAGAGAGAGATAGGAGTCAAAGATTATTCTGGCCATGAGCCTAGATGACTGAGAGAATGATAATATCATTGGAGGAATTAGAGATGTGGAAGAGGGATCTTGTTTGGGGAAAAGTGGTCTAGGGAAAATTGCTTGGGGCTTATTATTTGAGTTGTTCAAGTGAAAAATTCTTGTAGGCTCTTGTAGATACAGAATTGGAGTAAAGATGAGAGACTGGTGCTGAATGTGAGTACTAGTACTGTTTACTGTTTACTAAGGGAATACTTTTAAATGTTTGTTTTTTTAATGTGTTGTTTTTTTCTTTAAAATCAAGACCAGTTGTTACAAAGAGGTAACACGTTTTATGTCATTGTCGTTTAAAAAATATTTTTACTTCTTAAAGTAGACTAGCCAAAAGGTCCCGAACTTGGTATCTAAAATGAATATGGGGAATAAGGATTTTGAAAAATAGCTGTTGCTCTCATTCTTTTTTTTTTTTTTTTTTTTTTTCAATATGAGACAGGGTCTTGCTGTGTCACCCAGGTTGGATTGCAGTGGTGTGATCATGGCTTACTGCAGCCTCAACCTCCCAGGACTCAAGCAATCCTCACAGCTCAGCCTCCTGAGTAGCTGGGACTGTAGATCTGCACCACCACATCTGGCAAATTTTTTGTATTTTTTGTTGAGACAGGATCTCACTTTGTTGTCCAGGCTGGTCTTGAACTCCTGGGCTCAAGCGATCCTGTCGCCTTCGCCTCCCAAAGTGCTGGGATTACAGGTGTCAGCCATAGCAGCTGGCGTATTCTCTCATTCTTGAAGAGTGAAAGCTCTGTGTTATGTTTGAAGTTTTACGAGTTGACTGCTTTGTAAGAAAAAAAAAAAAGTCCTAGATCTATGAGAATATTCCCGTGAATGCCAGGGATTTGCATATACCAGTTTGATGATTTCAGAAATTAAAGTCTACTCTATGAAAATGTTTTTCATTTGAAAATTTTCCTAGAATGATTTAAAATTAAAAATAATGAGGAAAAACTTGTGAATCTCTACAGATATATCCACGGAGACTAGTTTGAGGATACACTGGCATAGCTATCGGAGAACCTGGGCTTCAATATTGGCCCTTCCACTTGCTAGCTTTTTTTCACTAAGGCAAGTTGCTTAGCCGTTGTAAACCTCAATATCCTCATATGAAAAATAGGTTAAATGAGAATTAATGAAGTAATGTGTGTAAAGTAAAACTCATACATGGCACACAGTAATAATAATAACTAACCCTTAACGTAGCATTAACTGTGTTCCAGGCACTGAGCTAAACAATTACTATTTAATCCTTATGAGGTAGGTACTTATCCCATTTTATAAGTAAATGGAGACACTGAGAAGTAACTCGCCCAGGGTCATGTAGGTAGTAAGTGAAGCGGCAGTATTTGAACTCAGACAGTGGCTCTTAACTGTTCTTCTAGATTGCCTTTTAATATGTATAAATAAGGACTTGATATATGTTCTCTACTATTATTGTTATTTTCAGAAAACTGTGACGAGTATAGATTCATAAAATCCTAGAAGTGGCAGGAATAATCTATGAAACCTAACAACTTTAGGAAAAGTTGTATTCATTCAACAATTATGAATCACATGGAACTATTTATCCTTAAGGTTTTAGATTAATTAAGGGGGAGGGGGCATCTGCTATAAAGCAAACTATAATATATAATACATAGAACAATAATACAATATTAAAACTATTTCTAATTTTTAAAATATTTGCAGTCTCAAAACTTGTAGGGAAAGTGATCTTTTGATTTGTATTACCAATTACAACTTCTTCTTTCTGTTGTTCATTTTTAGGATATAAAGAACTTTTCATACATTTGATCTCTCTTTTTTGCTCCTTTTGAATAAACTTCATATTTTCCCTTTATACTCATATATGTTTTAATGGAAATGATGCATTTGATAATTTCAGGGACACTAAAATAATCATGAAAAATTATTTTCATGATTCCTAAGAGTTGGGAAGTTTTTAAAGCTTGCTTCTCCTTGCTCATTGATTATTCAATATTAACTTTCCCTATCTGAAAAATATGTTATATAAATGGAAATTTATAGCCTCAGTGCAAAGATAATTATATAGTTTTTAAGTTGTTTAAAAGAGAAGGACACCTTAAATTGTTGGAACTCTCCAAAATGTATTTGTTAATAAATAAGTACTACTAACTTGTTTGTGAAAATTTTATTACTAATGATATAATCTAAATTAGAATGAAGATATATTCTAGGGGTGGGGAGAATATCAGGAAAAATAGCTAATGCATGCTGGGCTTAATACCTAGGTGATGGGTTGATAGGTGCAGCAAACTGCCATGGCACGCGTTTACCTATGTAACAAACCTGCACATCCTGCACATGTATCCCAGAACTTAAAATAACATTTTAAAAAAGATGTATTTTAATCTTGTATTGATTATACATTAAAAATTGCTGCCATTTAATATGGGAACATAGCTTAATACTAATTGTGGAAATTGTTATAACAGTTATTTGCTTATAACTTTGGATTTTGATTTTCATATTTAGATTTATTTTTAACATAGATTTTATTTATTTTTTATTTTTTTGGAGACAGGATCCTGTTCTCTCGCCCAGGCTGGAGTGCAGTGGTGCAATATCGGCTCACTGCAGCCTCCATCTCCTAGGTTCAAGTGATTTTCCTGCCTCCACCTCCCAAGTATCTGGGATTACAGGCACACAGCACCACGCCCGGCTAATTTTTGTATTTTTTAGTAGAGATGAGGTTTCACCATGTTGGCCAGGCTGGTCTTAAACTCCTGACCTCAGGTAATCCACCTGCCTGGGCCTCTCAAAGTGCTGGGATTACAGGTGTGCGCCACCGTGCCCTGCCCTAACATAGATTTTAAAGTGAACCAGTAACAGTATAGTTGAGCAGTAACCTTTGGATTTCACTGTTTTAATAATCTATGCTTTAAACTGCATCAGTTTATGTATTATATATTATATATATAGTTAATAATATTCTTTATTAACAATATTGCCAAAATTTTTTTAAACAAGAGTTGACCAGGAAGAAAATAGTTAGGTTTTAATAATTTATTTTGCATGTTTAATATCATTATTTAAAAAATATATTTCTTAGGAAATTAGCTCTTCAAAAAGGTTATAAAAGTTATAGTAACAGAGGTAATCTCTAAAAATAGAATAATGCATCTATCATATGGAAGCCATCATGAATTACTTTTCATATGTCTTCATTTTCTTTTATGTCAAGGTATAGTTTAAAATTATACCACTTAATTTTTCCTGGGTGGTAGATTTATTGCTCTGTGCTTTTGCACAGCTTTTTACTTAAAATGCTTTTGCAAGATGACTTCTGAATTCATCTTTACAGCTATGTTACTATCAAATGGCAAGCTAAAGTTTAAAAACAAGGCTTGGTTGTAAAACTATGCAAGAGTGTAGTTCAGCTCTCCTGAACTAATTGGGTAGTAAGTATGTACCAACAATTGCTGTTCTGCCCTGAATATGACATGAATAGAAAAAACCCTTTAGTAGCAAATGGATATTTTAGCACATAGCAGAAAATTAATTTTGTTTCTCAGTTAGCTCATATATATCTGAGTATGTACACAAACACACACACACACACACACACACACAATTTTCTGACTATGGCTAATTCCTGAAAGCATGCTGTACTTACAAAGGATGCTTTTGCTCTGTAGGAATTCACCAAGGTAAAATTTTCAAAGCATATGAAGAGGATTGTTGAAATTAATTAGGAGGTGAGGGGAATCTTGGGATATCTACTTCTTCTAGCCTCTGAGCTATGGCTTGGAACCTTGGTCAGCCTTATTAATGACTTCCTTAGTTTATAAGTGTATCTCCCATGGGATCACAAATGCTTTCTTGTTTGATTTAGTTCATTTGAAGAAACATTAAGTTTCTCCTACTCATTTATTCATTCAGTCACGCATTCACTCAGATTATTTATTGAGCACCTATACTATGTACCAGGTAATGCCAGAAGATAAGTATATATCATACCTTTTAGAACTATAGGAGTGACACTCTCCCCACGCTTTGGCTGGCATTCTCTTCTTTTTCCTAAATATTTCTGCACTAGCTGGCCTTCAGAATTGGGATTTTGTTACCATGCAACAGTGTATCAGACTTATATATTGTGACTTGGGAAACATACTTTAAAAATTAGTTTCTGTAAATTTGAGTATACCATCTGGTAAAGCTTATCACAGTGTATATATACACAAAAGAAATAGTTGGCTAATTGAAGTAATGTGTGTTGATCATTCCTTTCACCTTTTCTGTATTACCATTTTCTCAATTGGGAATTCTGCCTTTAAAAACCACACAATTTTAATAAATGTAGGTTTTATTTTTTGCAGGTTTTTAGGAGTAATTTTTAAAAAAGGAAGAGACATGAAGAATGAATTTGCCAAAAATGAAAATGTTATAAAATCTGAACATTTATGATTATGGTTCAAGATGTTCTAGAAATATTCTTATCCTTTTGACAGAAGTGTTATTTTTTTTTTTTAATTCATCTCTAAATGTCCCGTCTTTCAGATTTTAAAGCCTTAGGTGAGAAGAGCAAACATTTATTGAGAATTTTCAATGTGTGTGAGCATTTTATTTTAATTTTCATGAGGGTAACTACTCATACTATGTCTGTGAGAAAACGGAAGGATAGAGGGAATAAGGTTACAAGTGATTTGTCCAAGGTCCCACAGCTACTGAGTGTTGGAGCCAGCATTTGAACCCAAGATCTAACTTTAGAGTTCACAGTATTAACTACCAGGCAGCAGTAGAATTTTTTATACTTTATCTTATTGTTAGCTACAGGCTTTATTTGGGCAAGCAAGATAAACACAACCTCTGGGCCTTGCTTTTTGTGTCTGTTAAATGAGGGTATAGTAAAATCAACTTTACTTCCAGCCAGTGATTTTTGTAGGGAACTGCTGTGATAATGTCTGTAGAAATGCTTTGGAGAAATTTGGAGTGATATATAACTGTAATTTTAATATTATAAGTTAGGACTTAACAGCTATAGTAGTTTAAGCAACACATGTTCAGCATTATGACATGTCCTGTCAGTAATGTTAATAAGTAATAGAGTTGGCTAAATTTATAGTCCTTATCAGTATTTTTAAAACTTTCAAGCTGTCTGAGCAGATAAAAGGGAGTTATCTTTTCACGTTACATAATTAGTGCCTTCCTTATCTCCAGGACTGAAAAATAATGTGGTTTTTTTTTGCAGCTATATTAAACAGGTGATGACACAACTTGAAACTGGATTGTAGCCTTGCTGATCACTAAGAGATAGATTTGCTGATAGGAAGGTCAGTGTAAATGGGTTACATTGCTTTAATCCAAAACGTAGTACTGAATTTGAGACAGAAAAACATTTTTTAAGAATGAGGATGGGTCTTGGAGTAAGCTTCTGTTAATACTGTGTGAAGAACAGACAGTGCATACAGTTGATACAGAAAGGTGGCTTGTCACATGCCGTTCTTCAGCTAGTTTGTAAGATACCATGAGTACTGTTATTATCAAAGTGGGAAGATGATGTGTGTCCCCATGAATAGGCAATAGGTGAATATTAATAGTACTTAAATTAGAAGGTATTTAAAGTACATTAGGATCTTCAGTCTCTTAGATAAGTCATGTGAAGCACATAATGAAATTTCCATCCCATTTTGCATTTGAAACTGTTACCAGTGATGGTTTAGACCAGAACCGTCCAGTAGAAATATAAGCCACACAGTAGCCACGTTAAAACATAAAAAAGTTGAGATTAATTTTAATAATTGATTTTATTTAATCTGGTGTACCTAGAATATTATTTTGACATATAATCAATATAAAAGTTATCGATGAGATATTTTATGCTCTTTTTTGAATTAAGGCTTTAGAATCCGATATGTATTTTGCATTCATGGTGTATCTCGATTCAGACTAGCCATATTTCAAGTGCTCAGTAGCCACATTTGGCTACTTGACTACCCTGTTGGGTAGTGCAAGTCTGGACCGCTCTGAGTTATGGAGTTATATTATTGGTTTAATGAGACCTAATGACAGTCAAGCATTACAATGCCTGTAATGTGCCATGTATAGTGTTCTCTATAATATTTTCAGAAGATCTTTGTAATAACTCTATGATGTCAGTTTTGTTATCATTTTAGACATGGACAGTGAGGTATGGAGATATTAATTTGTCTAAGATTAAACAGGTAGTCTGTAGAGGAGCAGGATTTAAAGCTAAATCTGACCCTAAAACCGCTGTCCTGTTTTTTGTTTCTGTTGCACTGTTTTAAAGCACTGCCACTAGGGTTTGGGCAGGTAGGTGGGTGAGGTGTAGTTTTGGCACTGCTCAGCCAGTGACTTGTGATTTAATTTTTCCTTATTTTTAGGCACAAAGGACTTCTTAGCTTAGAGTGGAAGTGGTATCTTCTAAGTCCTTGCTCATATTCCTGATTGGGAATGTTCCTTTATACTTGTTCCTCATTTCCCATTCATTAAACTGCTTTCTACAATTCTTTAAACATGTAGAATGGAGAGATGGCTCTTTGAGTCTGTTACAGGACCATGGCGGCAGATAAGGGAAAGCTCAGCTCCTATTGGCAAAAGTGAAAACTAATGTCTAGTAAAACTTTTGTCTGGATGAAGAAGTTTTCTAAGGGTTTCAGTACTTCATTCTGAGAAAGAATTGAGAAGTTCTTATTCATCATGCTCTTTGAATTGTAAATATTTTTTCAGTTATTTTACAGGATTTTATATCGTGGATTAATACTTAGCAGCATGTTCTATTTAATTTGAATAATTTCTTTGAATTACATTTGGATTCCTAGAGAATATTTTCTCACAAACTTTTTCATTTCAAAAGGAAAAACAGGCAGTCCCTAATTTTTGAATACGTTGTCTTCCAGATTGTGTGTAAAACAGTTGTTTGAACTTGGAGCATGTTTTACTACACTGGTTTTAAGTTCCTGGGCTAGCCCACAGAAGCCTATTTAAAACCACATCCTATTTTAGCACTAATATACTGTTGGTTTAAGTTTAGGGAATCAGAGCATTGGATCGTGTTCTGTGGGAGTTGGAGGAGAAAGAAAGTTTATTTTTGGCTTTTAGTGTTTTCTCTTATACTTTTTCATCTCTTCAATTTCTGTTTTCCAACTTATACTGGCCTAAGCTTTCTGCTGTTTTACTATAATCTTGGCTCAATAACTTTAACAGATTCAATAACTTCTAAGTGCTCAATAACTTCAAAATTTTCTGTATGGAATAGGTTTACTTGTTGAGTGCTTGGCAAATAAACGTTTTATGCTCATTCGTATCTCATTTAGTTTTAAGAGTTTTATGAGGTAGGGGCTAGTTTTCCATCATTAATGAGGAATCTGAGGATTAGGTTAATCACTTTGTCCAAGTTTATAGGGCAGGGAGAGGAGTTATGGAGTTAACATTGTTGGGTAAAAACCTTAGTAACATGACTTGAAAGCTCATCCACTAACCATTGGACATACTGTTTTCCTTTTTCACATATCCTCTTCTCCTTTCTCTCTTTACTAAGTCCCAACTCCCCCTATTCCCTCAATTCAGATACTTTTTTTTTCTTTTTGAAAGAGATGTGTCTTGCTCTGTTGCCCAGGCTAGCCTCAAGTAATTACTCGGGCCTTGGGCTCAAGTAATCCTCCCACCTCAGTTTCCTGAGCAGCTGGTCTACAGGCACACACCACCAAGTCTGGCAGTCATCTACTTTAAACTAAATGTTAGGGTAAGCCATTTGATTGAATGAATTCATAATATAATGTTGTAGAGCTCTGTTCATAAAAATTGTATGATTTTATGATAAAATTTGGTAATGTGATTATCTTTAGTGAGGATTGAGCCAATATGGAATCAGAGTTTAGCCCTGCCTCTCTAAATTGTTCTTTATCCTTAAATGTGTAGTAGCTGGATTGCCTACAATTCTACAATTTTCTGTTAGAATTTATGGCAGTAGTTTTCAACTGTGGACTGAGAACATTTTGGGAACTGTGCCCATCATAAAGTTTGTCTGAAGACCTAATAAATAATTTGCCTTTCATACTGTGCTATTATTTTTCAATGGTATTTCAATACTGCTGTGATTAAAATATAAAATATTATATGCATGGTAGAATTTAGTCATATTTTCTTAATAAGTGGATATCAAAAGTACTGTTATGGGGAATCTGAATATCTTGATATAAATGAAGAAGTCCTTTTGCTTTAAGAGTGGAGAATCATTACTTAAAGAATGTTACAAGGAAATTATATATAAATTTTATATATAATATATATAGCATTTATTTTCAAGACATTCATACTTAATGTCACAGAATCAGTTGTAGTGTTGAAATGACTGACTGACTTACCAGCTGGTAACCCCTTAATCTCAGAGGTGATTGTACAAGATCTTGATTAAGTCAGATTCTATTAATATCTTTGATTGGTAAAACATTTTTGGCAGTAAGTGAAAAATTCAGGCATTATAAAAGACTTGGGGAGCCTTGCCTTGGAGTTTTCTATCTCTCTAAGAACTGTCATTTTATCCCAGTAGCTCTATGGTAGAGACAGATGAAGGTTGGAGTAGCAGTATATTGTGTTATTTTATAAACGTGCTATTTTTTATTTCATGCTGAGATTGGGAAAAGATAACTTATTAATCTAAGATATATTAGGTTATCTCTCTCCATGCTGCTGGGCATAGTTACAAAACATCCTATTTTACATTGAGGAACTAGAGTCCCACAGAGGGTAACTTGCCTGAGATTGTAAGTCATAAACTTTGGAGCTAGTATTTCTTGCCTCAAGAGATTTTTTTTTTCTCTTAAATTTTGCCCGTTGCTTTTTATTGTGAAGAGATACTTATTCATCTAAATGATATAACTTACGGAGCAAGCATTACTTAAAACAAAATTTGTATTTTACTTAAAATTTAACAACTTAAATTCTTTACTTTTTAAAAAATTGTACAAAGTTGAATTTAATACAAAACAGCTATAAATTATATTAATGCCATCTTATCCAAGAATGAAAAAGGATAAAAATATTACTCATTTGCTTTGAAAATATTCAGTACCTTTTAAAAAATTCTAATATTTAGGTTAGGAAATGAGAGAAACTAGGATGATTTAGGAGGGTCTTTTCCTGAGTTTTGTTTTGGGCAGAATATCAATCCAAATTCATTAAAAAAAATAGGAGTGTACTATGCTGCAAGGTTGGTTTAGATTGCTTTTTTTTTTTTTCTGACACCTGTTTTCTTTAAAATTCCTTTTGGCTAATAAATTATTTAAGGGTTAAAATAATAAAAGACACTGGTATTACATCAGTAAGTGTGTAGTGATGAAGAACCATAGTACAAACACAGTTAAGTAAGTAAAAATATATAAGCATAGTGTATGGGTTTTGATGTTTAAAATGCAAGATTAAATAGGCTATAGTAGTATGTTGGGAAATTTGGGGAAAAAAAACAACTTAAAGTGGCAAGTCAAAATTCTGCTAAGACCATATGCTAGCTAGAACAGACATGATATGAATATAAATACGTTACTTATGCTTTAATTTGCAAGGACTTTTACATATGTTCTTACACAATCAGCTTTGCCAATTTATTACAGGGTTGTTGCCATACTTTTATTTTTCCTAATCCTTGTTCTGCAGGAAGGGAGGATACACTGAATGAATAAAAGCAGATAAACTTAAAATCAATGGTTTTGCCATATAAGATCATCTTAGGATTTAAAAGGGTTTTAGAAGCCATTAGCTACTTTAGGCAATATTAGCTACTTTAGCTACTTCAGGGGTTTGAGGGAGATAATGTTTTAGTTGGGCTCTTTTGGTTATAAGGACAGTTTTAAGAAAGTGAGTGTTTACTATGAGGATATGTGTAGACTTCAACTGTAGAGACTTTAACAATTCAATTCAAGGGATTCCAGGTCTGTGCTTGTGTGTGTGCTTCTGTCTCTCAGTACTGTGCTAAGTTTTTCTTGGGTTGTTTCACTTAATTCTTAAAATTGAGGCCTAGGGAGGTTAAGAAACTCATCCAAAGTCAGTAAGTGGCAGAACCAGATTTGAGTGCAGATAATCTGACTCCCACTATGGGATCTTTGTCCCTGTACTGTACTATCTGCACAATTTTGTATTTCATGTATTTGTTTTTTAAATTTCCTTTGGAATTATTCCCACTTCCCCCCTTTAAAAAAAAAAATCTCACATTCTACTAGACTAGGAGTTCTTAAACAGTGGTCCATCAATCTTAAGGAAGAGATAAATGGACTCCAGGTAAGCAGTAGCTCCTTGAAATTATATGTACATTTTTGAATATGTATGCATTTTTGCAGGGTAAGGGTTCATAAATTTTATTAAATTCTCAAAAGGATCTCTGTCCTTCAAAGTAGTAAGAGTCACTGTACTATCAGCAGCTCTAGGGAAGGTTCTGAGTTCTTATCTTTGTATTCCCTAGCACCTGATTTTTGGTTACTCAATAAATATTTGTTGAACAGACCTTAACAAATAGAGATGGTATGTAGGAAAATAAGTTTGAATTTAGTCCTAATCTGGAATTTGAAGATGCTTTCACTGTTTATTTAAAATGGTGTTAAGGATCAATCTTACTGACTTGGTCCAGAAAACTGTTTTCTGGCAGATTCAAATTTTATGAATCAAGTTTTTTGAAGTTAGGTTTTTGAAATCAGAGAATAAAGCAAAATTCAGCATTTAGAGTCTACAGTAGGGTGTCTAAAAAAGGCCAGTTTTTTTTCCCCCTCCAGTATAGTATAAAGACTCTTTTAATATTGGATAAAGGATTAGGGAACATTATACATTTTAAACATTAAAATCATACTCCGGGGTTGAAGTACACTATATAAGCTACATGGAAACTGAGAGCAGCTGAAGGCGGGGAGAGATAGCCTAGTAAACTTTAGGCAGAATAAATTAAACAGTTTATTTGAGCAAAGGATGATTTATGAATTGGGCAATACTCAGAACCAGAAGGGATCCAGAGAACTCCTCTCTAAAGCAGTGATGGGCAGTGAGCTTTTATAGGCTGAATGTGGAAGTAAGACAAAACATAAGTGGAAAGGCCCTAGTTAGAAGTTAGTTGGTGGTTTCTGATTGGGTATGCTTAAGTTTTGTTTTACTGTTTACACGGGATTGGGTTTTGGTTTGCTTACAGAGGAGTTCTGTTCACAGAGAAAATCTTCAGGCTAATGGCTTCCTCCTTACTTGCTTTAACAATTCTCTCCTTTTGTCAGCCTCTCAATCTTGAGTGCTTGACTAAAACTTTGAGCATTGTTGACACTTTCTGTCACCATTATAGTGGACTTACTTGGTCTCAGTATGGAATACAAAAGTCATGATGTCAGGCTCATGGAAGAAGTATTCCTTTTTTGTTCATCTTATTTTTGTTGCTCTAATTGCAGTGAGACCATTTGGCATATTGCTGATGGCTGCAAACATTCATTTAAGACACTAGAAAGAATACAGTGCACCAGGGAGATGACAATGGGCACTATCAGGAGGATAATAGTAGTTCTTTCTTACCCACAGGCAGTATGTTTCAAGACTCCCATTACTCCTGCAGTGGATGCCTGAAAATGGATACTATCAAACCCTATATATACTATGTTTTTCCTGTAATACATACTTATGATAAAGTTTAATTTATAAATTAGGCACAGTTAAGAGATTAAAACAATAACCCAATGATAGAATTGTAACAATATACTAATAAAAGTTATGTGAATATGGTCTCTCTCAAAATATCTTATTTACTGTACTCATCTATTTTTGGTCCATGGTTGACCAGGGGTAACTGAAACTGCAGAAAGTGAAACTGCCATAAGGAGGGAGGAGGGACTACTGTCATCAAAGGACTGGTGTATGCTCTTTAGCCAAGGCCTCCATGAACAGAACCAAGTAAAATAAAAAGGTTGATGGCTAGAACTAACCATAAACTCACTCTCTGTGTCTGGAGGGCAGTTGGTCAAGGTTTCTAGATTTGAGCTCAAAGCATATTTCCCTGGTTTGCAGTTTGAATGTTCTGGTTATGGCAATGGGCATTTTGGTGAACTCCCTGAGTGGCCCATTCATCAGCAGGGATGAGTGTTGCCCAGTACCCGCCTGTAGGGCGTCAGAAACCAAGCAGTTTATAGATACAATGTCAAGGACAATGAACAGGACTAGAATCTGATATGCACAAGGGTGCCCTGTAGTTTTCTACTGAAACATAATTTTTCTCTCTACAGCTGCTCCCATTTCTATCAAAGATAATCACAATAAGACTAATTTGTTTGCAAAATAGGTCTAGTCTCATTAAACTTGGCTTGATAGTTCACATACGTGCAGCGAGAGTAGTGATGGACCATATAGGCTCTCTTTAAATCTGCTTTGCTGGAATTTTTAAAGGCATCTCAGATTAGACTTTTAAAAGCCTCTCTAGGCTATGAAGCCATGCTGAAGACTTACCAGTAGACTTTGCCCGTAATACCTATAGATTTGGATGAATTCCTCTCTTCTCAAGGTCCTCAAAATATTTTTAAAGTTACTGGGCCTGCCTTATTCAACTCTTAAGGCCAGGAAACCCTTAAAGCCTCGTACCACACCAGTTTTTTCCAAGGGGCTTTCATGGCTTCATAAAGTAAACCTTAGTTCTTTAAAACTGGCCATATCCAGCTCTATGTACATTTTCAAATATGACTTTCCGGTCAAAAGCCTTGGTATTATAACCAGTGTTTCCAGTTACAACTTGTTACAAAGAGAACAGATTTTTATTGAACTTATGCAAGTAACTTACTGCAAACCAAAAATAAAATTCGAAGGCCCCCTGCAACCATCTGAATGGACTTCCTCCTTGGCTAGGGCACCCTAACATTTAACCTGAAAGACTGCTTCAGGCCATGATGGGAAGTGGGGATTGAACATGCCTCATTTATGTTGGGGTTGGACATGTCTCATTTATACCTCTCTAGTATTAATGTCAACACAGACCCTAGGTCTGATAGGAAACATATACAGTCTATTCTCTCTAAAGCTTGCTACTTGGAGGCTTCATCTGCATGATAAAAACCTAGGTCTCTGCAACCCCTTCCTTTCTATACATCATAACTCTTTCAACCAATTGCCAATCAGAATATGTTTAAATCTACCTATGACCTGGAAGCCCCTGCTTTGAGTTTTCCCCATCTTCCAGATCGAACCAGTGTAAATCTTACATGTTTCGATTGATGTATTATGTCTCCCTAAAATGTATAAAAGCAAGCTGTACCCCAAACACCATGGACACATGTTGACAGGACCTCCTGAGGCTGTGTCATGGGTGGGTCCTTAACCTTGGCGAAATAAACTTTCAAAATTGATTGAGACTTGTCTCAGTTACTTTTTGGTCTACATTGTATTGCCATAAAAATAGAAATACTTGGTTACGGTTTCTGAATTCTGGAGGGATCAGATAGTTGAGAAAAGGTGTTTCATCTTCATTCACAAAGGTATAGTTTACCAAATTGTTGAAAGTTGTAGAGATAGCTTAAGAGAAAAGAAAAAAGTTTCCTTAAATCTGCAAAGCACAACATTGCAGAATCAGCAATGTTTTAAACAAAAAGGCCATAAAAAAAACCTATAATTTTTCTTCATCAGTTGTTCAGTCTCATGTAATTCCTGTTCTGCTTGATGTCAGTTTAACAATTTTATGAACCAGTTTCTTTAATAGTGTTGTGGAAACTCTTAGCCAGAGCAATGGTATAATCTTAAAGTTATAAGAAACCTGTACTTGTTCAGAGTCTCTTCCATGAATCTCCTTGAAGACGAAACACTTTAGGATTATAGTTGCTTGCAAAAGCTTTCAGGAAAGCATCAGAGTAAAAATTATCTCTGGATGACAGGACTTAAAATGTCTATGATAAGAATTTATTATGCAATCGACAAGGAAATTTTATTTTTTGTGACATCAGTATTTTAACATAAAAATCAAAATTATGACTGGTAACATCATAACAGGACATATCAGATTTGTAGGAATTTCATACCATTTCTAGAACACTCAATAACATACCCAGGCAAATATAACTCAAGGAAAGTTAAACATCATTGCTTATTTGACAGTGCTTACCGTATAAATTTAACATACTGAATAAGGTAGTTTAACATCTCTCATTTTATGAGAAGAGAGAACAGATTCTTTTGAGATATTCTAGGAATCCCCTGGAAACTACCGAAGTTAGTTCAAGGTGAGAAAGACCTAATGGAGGCTGGGCATGGTGGCTCATACCTGTAATCCCAGCATTTTGGGAGGCCAAGGCAGGCAGATGTTTGCTGAGGCAGGAAGCAGCCTGACCAACGTGGTGAAACCCTGTCTCTACTAAATTAAAAAATTAGCTGGACGTGGTGGTGCATGCCTGTGGTCCCGGTTACTCAGAAGGCTGAGGCAGGAAAATCGCTCGAACCTGGGAGATAGAGGTTGTAGTGAACCGAAATCGCACCATTGCATTCCAGGCTGGGCAACAGAGCCAGACTCCGTCTCAAAAAAAAAAAAAAAAAAAAAAAAAAAAAAGATGGAATAATGGAATAGAATTTTGGGAAAGTTTGTCAAAAATATCAGAGGTTTAAAAATACTTGATTAAAGTAGATCACAGATCACTTGAAGTAATACCTACTGATTTAACCAGAGTGGTAATTAAGAGACAAATATAGAAAGTTACACAGTTGCTTAAAAAAAAAAAAAAAAACCTTAGCTCTTTTAATATGAAGAATTCGGTTTTCTTAAGCAAAGACCTAATATAGCAAGAACAGACCAATACTTCAAGAAAAGTTTGTTACCACTGTACTTTTGATATTAAGGGTCATCATTTTTAAAGTAACTTTTAAATATAAAATTCATTCACGTCCTAGCCACCTTGACCATACATAAAATTCCTTTTTCACGATTGCTTTTCTACATGTCTACAGTTTTCTCATATGCATTCATATGAATGCCCTATAGGGCACAGGTTTTGCCCTATACCCGTATAGGTTTTGCCTGTGTGGGTATAGGTTTTGCCCTATACCCGTCTTCCTTCCCATTGTGAACAACCAGTCATTCTTCTTTAGGATGGAAGTTACTTTTTCCCTTAACAAAAACACATCTTTTATACCTTAATAGCTTTTTTTTTTAACCAAAAACATGTCTTACTTTCCTCCATACAGAGTTGTTTACCTTATTATTTCTAGTTTTAATTACCATATAGTAATTGGAATTTGTAAATTTAATTTTTAGAAGCATGTGCTTCTTCATGGTACAGTTTTTCAGTGGGACACAGGACATGATTACTAACAGACCTGAATATCTTTCGTTCTGAAATAAGCCAAAAGTGGATAACTTAAGTTGAGCACTTAATGTTTCAGTATTTTATCTATGTGGAAATGATCTAGATATTCAATGAATATCTGTCATTTAATTTAACTTAGCAAAACTCCAATAGTGTAAGTTAACAGATTTTGGAAACTGGTTTTAAGTAGATGTATTATAACATAAAACAAAGCTAGCCATTATCAAGTTATTTCCTTGTTAGCTATTTTTACAGCATGTGCATGTTAGGTAGTCATCGTGAAAGCAAGAATCTTAAGTTAAATACATGTTTTTTTTGTTTGTTTGTTTTACTGCTGTGCTGTATAATACATGATGCTGTTAGCAGCGGAACGTATCAGAGACATGGCACCAAAGTATGTTACTGTCGGCGAATTCATACGGCTCTGCAGCAACCTCAGTTCTTGCCTTCTCAGCAGAAAGAATTCGACTGAGAGGCATAAGGCAGAAGGAGAGATTGAGGCAAGTTTTAAAGCAGGAGTGAAAGCTTTAAAGCAGGAATGAAAGGAAGTAAAGTATACTTGGAAGAGGGCCAAGTGGGTGACTTGAGAGATTAAGTGTGCGGTTTGACCTTTTGACTTGGGGTTTTATATGGTGGCATGCTTCCGGGGTCTTGCATCCCTTTTCCCATGATTCTTCCCTTGGGGTGGGCTGTTTGTATGTGCAGTGGCCTGCTAGCACTTGGAAGGGGCCAGCCTATGCAGTGTGTTTACTGGAGTTGTATGCATGCTCTTTTGAGGTGTTTTTCCCTTACCACTCACATGTCCCTGGAAGGTCATATATCAGTTAAAATCCTCCATGTTGCTTCTTAATGCATATGCTGGAGCCCACTCGCCCGACTCCTGACATCTTATTGGAAAGCTGCTGATCACCAGTTTCAGGTGTTTCTGTTTCCTGGGAGACTGCCGCTCCCTGGCTCTGGCTGCAACCAATTATTAGAGAGACAGTTAACAACTGCCTGGCCATCTCCTGATGGTCGCCTAACATAACTGGCGTGTGTGTGTGTGTGTGTGTGTGTGTGTGTGTGTGTGTGTGTGTTTTGGGGGAGGGGGCCTCTCCTGCCCTGCTTATACCTGACTAGCTACCTACTGTAACAAGGCACTTGGAAACTGGACGTTGCACTTTCACTTGCACATTTGTTCTTAGGTTGAACCCATAGTTCTATAATCTTAAACATCTAGTAAAGATAACAAACTTATTTGACTAGTAAAAGCAGGTAAAATAAAATGTTATGCTCGTATTATACTTAAAGCTGGTAACTCAGAAGACACAGCTGTTTGTATTAAACCAACAATATTGAGCTAGTCTTATTTACCCAAGATTTACCCAAGTTATGTGAACTTTAAAAACATTTTGGGTTAGTTCCATTGTCTTTAAGAGTTTAAGTAATACAGTCTTCCTTCTGTCAAGGTTCCATGACCCCCTGTGGAAACCAAAATCTGAAGATGCTCAAGTTCCACAGTTGGCCTTGTACATACAAAAAGTTAGCCTGCTGTATTCTTGTAACCATCCAGTGGGTTCATTTTGCCTGTTGCCCAGATAGAGCTGATTTATCAAGACAGGGGAATTGCAATAGAGAAAGATTTTAATTCATGGAGAGCCAGCTGAATGGGAGACTGGAGTTTTATTACTTCTCGTATCCACCTCCCTGAAAATTTGGAGGCTAGGGTTTTTCAAGGATAGTTTGGTGGACAAGGGAATGGGTGCTGCTAATTGGTTGTGGATGCAATCATAGCGGTGTGGAAATGGTCCCTGTGTGCTGAGTCTGCTTCTAGGTAGGGGCTACAAGGACCTGTTGAGTCAAGGGTCGTGGGTCTGGATGGGGCTGTTGGTGGTCCGAAACATAAAAGCTTGAAAAGACGTATCAAAAGGCTAGTCTTAGGCTCTACAATACTGATGTAGGAGTAATTGGGGAGATTGTAAATCTTGTGATCGCCAGGATAATGGCTGATAATTGATGTCTATACCTTAGCAGAATTTGGGCTCCTCTCATCCTCCTAATTTTGTGGTCTTTCATTAGTTTTACATAGGCAGTTTAGTTTTGGGGAATGGTTAGTATTTAAACTATTATCTTAATTATGATATAGATTATAATTTATAAATTATAATTTAGATTATAATTTATAAAATTAAAATGAAATAATTATTAAATTATTATAATCTAAATTATTGAATTGTAATCTAAATTTCTCCCAAAGTTAGCTTGGCCCAAGCCCCAGGAATGACTAAGTAGACAGTTTGGATGTTGAAGGCAAGATGGGAGTTGGTTAGATCAGATCCCTTTCAATGTCATAATTTTCTTACTGTTATAATTTTTGCAAAGGTGGTTTCATTCTTGGGTTCTGCAACCTGCAAATACTGTATTTTTGACCCATGGTTGGTTGAATCTGCAGATGCAGAACCTGTGGTTATGGTGGGCCAGCTATACTTAATTTACATAAGCACTTACTTTTCTTTAAGCCGATTAAATGGAGCTCTTTTATAAATTGTCTTTGGCAATACCATCCGGAGGTAGAAAAATATCACAAAAATGTAACACATGTACGTAAATATATAGGCAGATATAAACATCATATAGCTCTCATTCTAAAATTTTAGTCGCGTGCCAGGTCTAAATACAAAACTCACTTGTTTATTAAAAAAAAAATAGCTAGATTCAAATTGTGTATCTGGCCAGATGGCTACGCTTCTTACTGATGTTTATGAAAAAGACTGAAGATTTTTTATTTGCCAATTTCCAAATAGTTGTACCCCCGTTTTCCTCTTCTGATGAGTCATCTTCCCTAAATTTGCATGTCTAAAGGGATTGCTCTTAGGTTAGACTAGGTAGAGCATTTATATCTCAAAGGCACAGAGCTAAGGCTTCAGGCTTCAATACTGTCATTTACTGAAACAAGGAAAGACGAGTGTAGGTAAAGCCCCAGTTACAACAAGATGGCCAGGAAAAGCTTCTTAAATGCTTGGGTAAAGCTAGTTATATAGGTTTAAGTCATCGCGTTCTCCATTCTAAGAATTCTAGTGATTCAGTCCTTCTCTCTCTGGTGCAGAGAGAGAGACAAATGATTTCTTTTATAGATGTAAATTTCCCTTACAAAACAGTCTAAAAATAACTGGTTAAAAATAGTCCTTATGCCAGTAGGGCAGATTTTGGAGACTAATTTGGCTAGAAGGATCAAGAAGTCCTGGATCTTGTCCTCCAATGAGAATTCTGAATTCCTCAGCAAATTTCTGGGGGTTTTCCTTTGGGACAGAGAAAACTTTGCTTGATCTGAGCTCAAGATTTTGACCAAGGCATAAAGGTGGTTAAAGATACAGACCTGGTTGATGTGTGGGCCTAACTTTATAAAGCATTTGTCTAGCTTTCTTTTCATCTTTGGGTTGGGAAGATAACTGAGCTAAAAGCTTAGTAGATAAAGAATAGGCAGAGGATGGGGTGGGGTGGTGGGGTCAGAGTTAAGTCAGTCAACATGTAATTAAAAAAAAAAATCAACTGCTTAAGCTTTTCATTTGCCTTTTGTAGGGAGTCTTTGAGAGGCAATTTTTGAGTCTTTTAGGAGCTTCTGCACACCAAAAAAAACCCCAAACAGAACTCTTGTTTCTGAGGTATTTTGGATCCTGTTTTTCTAATGTGCCTTGCAAATGAAATTTTATCACTGTGGCCCCTGTAACTCTTGAGTTACCTTTGGTAAGGTTCACTCATTTCTCTAAAAAAATCACAGGTTCTGAGCCCTTAGTTCTTAAACATAAAATTGGCTGACGTTCCAGATGGCGGAGTTCTAGAGTCCTTGTCTGCAGATGAACCCATGATTCACAGCCTTCTCAAACTTACCTAACTTACCTTATATAAGACTATATTGGGCCTCCTGCTAGACCCAATATAGTCTCTGTCGTGACTTACAGGCCCAGTGTGGATCAGAAATGCTCATAGTCAAGAGAATTCAAAACAAGTAGTTAAGCTTGTACCTGAGAGGGACCTACCAATGGTGACCTCCAAATGCGCAGCAAAAAGTGATGAACTCAAGGGGCTCAGTGGGGGCACTTATGCCTGTTACTCATTGCTCCTGTGGGTTATCATTGGTGGGATCTCCTTCAGACCCTCATTTCTAACACTAGAACTATTAAAAGAAAAACTTTAGACAAAAGAAATTTAGCAGAGTTTATTTAAGCAAAGAATGATTTATGAATTGGGCAGCACTCAGAACCAGAAGAGGTTGAGAGAGTTCTGCTCTGAAGCATGTGGGCAGTGTACTTTTATAGCCTGAACACAGAAGTAAGATGAAGAAAATATATTTGGTTAGAGTGGCAAGATCCTAGCTAGAGGTTAGTTGATGGTTTCTGAGTGGTTGAGGTTAAGTTTCATTATCCTGTTTACATTGAATTGGGTTTTGATTTGCTTAACGTAGGAGCTCCATTTTACAGAGCTCAGGCTAATGGCTTCTTTCTGATTTGTTTTAATAGTAGTCATATTTCCCATCTCAAGGTGTGGCTGAAGCACATGTTTATTGTCTGTAATAGCCAAGTAGAATGGTTGTGGGAAATTGTAGGTATCATTGTTTTAGCATTCACTCACACATATTCGTGTATATTCTCTCACTCCACTACAAGTAGAAGTTGTAGAAGTTAGAGTAGATGTTAAGTGAGAATCTGATATGACTACAGTATATGCTGAACATTCTGTCCATTGTGTTCATGGGGAAGCATGGTTTTTACTCTCAAGGTTCCATATATTATAATCAATAAAAATGTCTTTAGCCTACTTTACCACATAATGTAACTGCTTAAATTGTTATTTTACCAAGTAGTTTTGTTTTTGACTTGATGACATACTTAAGTGTCTCTGTTTCCTGAATGACTTTTCATCTGTGTCTGTTTTCTTCCAGAGGTAAAACCAAACATATATATCATTTTTAAGCACATTTCTCATAAAGTCAATGATGGGAACTTCTTTAAATTCAGTTTATATGTTTGTTCTGGTCATTCTTCCACCTCTATATGTTGTCTGTATGTATAATGCCCTTTTCCTTTTTTATCAGACCTCTGCTCTTTATTCCCATTCAGTGAATGGAGGGGAAACTACTACTATTTAAGTCTTACTCATTTTATTTCTCTGTGCGTTTGCTCTCTCCAGTTTTCTTATTTGCATACTGTTTTTATGCCACTCAAAACTAAAACTGGAGATAATCATTGAAGATGTTAAATACATATATTGTAATTTTGAATGTTACAAAGTAGAAGACCTATTGTATTTAATTGTATGTGAAATTTATATTTATTGCATTGCACATCTCCAAATGATGTGCACATTTGTGCACATCACAAATCCCTTTTGGATCTCCAAATTCTTGTTTAGCACTATTCCTTCAGAATTGACTTTGTTATAATAAAGTTTTACTTGTATCTTTTAGTGTAAATTTAGAGGAACTGTTATAGTCTCCAGTGTGTAACAGTTAATGTTTAAAATTTCTTCCTACGGTGAGCTGTCACCATGTTTAATAAATTATAGTATTCATTAGCATAAATTACTTTGGGTGCCAAGTTAGCTATTGCACAGATGCTTTGTATTATTTATAGATTTGTATCTAACCTTTACAAGTTGACTTGCTTTTGTTTTTCTGTTCACTTGTCACCATGCAGTAGGCAGTAGCATAATTATTTAAGTAATAAAAATTACAAAAATAATTTTCAGGAAGAGATCTGTTGAAACTCCTAAGAGTTAGGTTGCTCAAACTTTTCTACCTTGAGCAATATAGTAAGATAAAGCTCCCATATTTTAAGTAGACATATTGTGTTGTCTTTATTTGAATCTGATCCTTGTATATTAGTGCCTCGGTATCCGTGGGGGATTGATTCCAGAACCCCCACAGATACTAAAATCCACAGATGCTCAAGTCCCTCATATAAAATTGTGTAGAATTTGCATGTAACCCATGCACATCTTCCTGTATAATTTAAATCATCTTTAGATTACTTATAATACCTAATATGATGTTAATGCTGTGTAAGTGGTTGTTATACTGTATTGTTTTTAAAATTTGTATTATTTTGTATTGTTATATTGTTAGCATTTGTTTTGTTTTTTTCCTCCCACGTATCTTTGATCTGAAGTTGGTTGAGTTCTTGAATGCAGAACACACGGATACAGAGGGCTATCACCACTACCTTTCTTCCCAACATTGTGGTAAACTACAGGGGTGTCTTTAGCTGACAAATTAGATAGAGGCAGCACCTTAATTGTTTCCCTCTGGAGTTTTGAGCTGCCGGGACTTACTTTTGTCTTTGTGGGACGGGTGAAGCAGGCAATTCATTATTAACTTTATAGTTTATCTTAGAGTAAATTGTTGATATTTACTTAACATCTAAGAGTCTTCTCTTAGATTAAACTTTTTTTGAATGAGGACTTCAGTTTTAGTTACTGATCAGATTCAGGAAGAATAATTCTATCAAACATTCTTTTTTGAGTTGTGGATGCTCTATAAAGATATCGGAATTCATCTTTGGAAGGAACAGACTGTCATTAAAGTCTTAAATGTCTATTTTGGTATTTTCTGGATTTGCTAATGATCTAACTTTCTAATTTAGTAATATTTTATTTAGATAAATGAAACCATGCTTATGAAATCATTGACAGATGAATCACCTCCAACTCAATAGGTTAAGCATTTTAGAAAATTTATGAATATTTTCAGACACATATTTTAAAAATGTCTAGACACAAGATCTTATATTTTAGCTATTTTTCAATATGCTATGTTTCTGACACTGTTTTAGGAAAAATAAAATCTTATTTCTAATGTAAATTATATGAATTTCTAAAAATAAGGCTATATTAAACATCATTCTAAAACCAAAAAAAATTGTTACATTACAATGAATCTTCTAGGTCTTTGCAAAAGAGAGGGAACTTTTCTTTTTCAGTTTTCAATTTATAAAGAGTTTAGATTGAATTATGAATAAAGCTGCTGTAAACATCCATGTGCAAGTTTTTTTTGTGGACATAAAGTTGTCACCTCCTTTGAGTAAATACCAAAGAGCATGATTAATGGATCATGTGGGAAGATTATGTTTAGTTTTGTAAGAAGCCACCAAACTGTCTTCCAAAGTGGCTGTACCATTTTGCATTCCTACCAGTAATGAATGAGAGTTCTGAGGCAGGAGAATAGCGTCTGGAGGCAGGGAACCTAAGGCTGATTGACGCTGACTTCCTAGAACTGAATCAAAAGGAAAACCCCAACTTTCCATGCCCAGGTAACAAAGGAACAGAGGGGTTGGGGGTGCAACCCCTGCACCCCCAACCCCTCTGCCACCTTCTGCATTGCAGATGAGAAATGGAAAGTACCTTTGATTGGTCCGCTCCTGCAACTGATCAGACTGGTCACCGGCCTAGTCTTCATTTGCATAAAGATGTAACTTTGTGACTTATGCCTCTGATTGGTCACTTTCCACCATCAATCAGACTGGTTGTGACCCACTACTTCATTTACATAGGGTGTAACCAGGTAACCAATGGGAAACCTTTAGTGGGTATTTACACCCCAGGAAATTCTGTAACCAGTGCTCTTGAGCCACTTGCTCGAGCCTGCTCCCATTCTGTTGAGTGTACTTCTGGTTCAATAAATCTGTGCTTTCGTTGCTTCATTCTTTTGTTGCTTTGTGTGTTTTGTCCAATTCTTTGTTCAAAACACCAAGAACCAGGATGACTCATAGTCAAGACCTTCCACCAGTAATAGTTCTACATCCTCACTGCATTCGTGATGTCAGTGTTCTGGTTTTTAGCCATTCTGATAGGTATGTAATGGTATCTCATTATTTTAATTTGCATTTCCCTGATAACGTATGATGTGGATCATCTTTTCTGTATACTTTCTTTGGTGAGATGTCTGTTAAGTTCTTTGGCCCATTTTTTAATAGGATTTGTTTTCTTGAATTTTTTTCATCTATTTTGAATAGCAGTACTTTATCAGATATGTCTTGCAAATATTTCCTGACAGTCTATGGCTTCTCTTTTTATTCTCTTAACAGTGTCTTTTATAGAGCAGAAATTTTTTAATGTGAATGTCAGCTTATCACTTCTTTCATGGATTATGTGTTTGGTGTTGTATCTAAAAAGTCATTGCCAAACCCTGGGTCATCTAGATTCTCTTTTATCTTCTAGGAGTTTTATAGTTTTGTGTTTGATATGTAGGTGTGTGATCCATTTTGACTTAAGTTTTGGGACGGGTATAAAATCTGTGCCTAGATTAATTTTTTTGCATGTGAGTATCCAGGTGTTCCAGAATTATTTGTTGAAAAAACTATCTTTGCTCCATTATATTGCCTTTGTTCCTTTATCAAAGATCAGTTGACTGTATTTATATGGGTCTATTTCTGGGCTCTCTGTTCTGTTTCACTGATCTTTTTGTCTGTTCTTTCACCAATACCACACTGTCTAGATTATTGTAACTTTAGATAAGTCTTAAAGTCAGACACTGTCAGTCTCCCACCTTTGTTCTTCAATACTGTGTTGGTTATTCTGGGTCTATTGCCTTTCCATATAAATAAACCTTAGAATCAGTTTAACAGTATCCCGAAGATAATCTGCTGGGATTTTGATTGGTATTGCATTGAATCTATAGATCAAGTTGAGAAGAACTGACATCTAGAAAATATTGAGCTTTCTTATCCGTGGACATGAACTATCTTTCAGTTTAATTAGTTCTTTTTGATATCTTTGATCAGAGTTTTGTAGTTTTGCTCATGTAGATCTTGTACATGTTTTGTTAGATTTACCTGTTTCATTTTGGGAGGATGCTAATGTAAATGGTATTGTGTTTTAAATTTTAAATTCCACTTGTTCCTTACTGGCATATAGCAAAGTAGTTGACTTTAGTCTATTAACCTTGCATCTTGCAACCTTGCTTATTAGTTCCAGGAGTTTTTTTGATCAGTTCTTTTGGATTTTCTACATATATTATCATATTATCTGTGAACAAAGTTTTATTTCTTCTTTCAACCTCTGTACTTTTTCTTTCTCTTCTTATTGCATTAGCTAGGACTTGCAGTATGATTTTGCAGTGCAGTGGTGAGAGAAGACAAGACATCCTTGCTTCATTGTTCATCTTAATGGGAATGCTTTGAGTTTCTCACCATTAAGCATGTGTAAACTGTAGGTGTTTCTATTTTTGTTTTGTATTCTTTATTAAGTTGAGGAAATTCCCTTGTATTCCTAGTTTATTTTACTGAGAGTTTTTTTTGATGTGTGGGTATTGAACTTTTTTTTTTTTTTTTGAGATGGAATTTTGTTCTTGTTGCCCAGGCTGGAGTGCAATGGTGCAATCTCGGCTCACTGCAACTTTGGCCTTCCAGGTTCAAGCAATTCTCCTGCTTTGAGTAGTTGGGATTACAAGCTACCCAAGCTGCTAATTTTGCCACCACACCTGGCTAATTTTGTATTTTTAGTAGAGATGGGATTTCACCATGTTGGCCAGACTGGTCTTGAACTCCTGACCTCAGGTGATCCACCTGCCTCAGCCTCCCAAAGTGCTGGGATTACAGGCGTGAACCACTGCGCCTGGCCTGGGTATTGACCTTTTGTCAGATGCTTTTTCTGCATTTGTTGATAAGATCATGTGATTTTTTTTTCTTTAGCCTGTTGATATGGACATTAATTTATTTTCAGATTGCACACCTGCAATAAATCCCACTTGGTTGTAATATACTGTTCTTGTTATACTATGTTGGATGGAATTTGCTATTTGCTGAAGACTTTTGCATCTGTATTCATGAGAGAGATTGGTCTGAAGTTTTCTTGTAATGTCTTTGTCTAGTTTTGGTATTAGGGTAATGCTGAACTCATATCTACTTCTCTCTTCTGAAAGATATTGTAGAGAATTGGTATAAGTTTTTCTTTAAATCTTTGGAAGAATTCTCCATCTGGGCCTGGTGCTTTATATTTTGGAAGGTTATTACTTACTGATTCCATTTCTTTAATAGGTATAGTCCTATTCAGGTTGTGTCTTCTGTGAGTTTTGACAGATTGTGTCTTTCGAGGAATTGGTCTGTTTCATCAAGGTTGTCAAATTTGTGGGCATAGAGTTGTTCACAGTATTCTTTTGTTATCCTTTTAATATCCATGGGATCCATAGTAATGTCCTCTTTTATTTCTGGTATTAGTAATTTGTTTCCTCTCTTTCTTAGCCCACCTAAACGCTTGTTAATTTCATTAATATTTTCAAGGAACCAGCTTCTGGTTTCATTGATTTTTCTCTATAGATTTCCTGTTTTTTAATTTCATTGATTTCTGCTCTAATTCTTACTCTTTCTTATGCTTACTTTGGATTTAATTTATTCTCTTCCTAATTTTCCAAGGTGGAAGCTTATAAATGATATTAGGTCTTTCTTTTCTAATTTATGCATTCATTAAGTCATTTATGCCTTAAGTTGCAATTTTTTGAATTTCTGCAATCAGGCCTTGGCAATGATCTTGTGCAGTAGGGTATGACTAACTCCCACATGCTTAGCGTTCCAATAATGGAACACTAGACATAAATTTAATAAATTTCCCTCAAAAGCACTGCTTTTGCCATGTCCCACAAATTTTGGTACATTTTGTTTTCATTTAGTTCAAAATATTTTAAAGTGTCTCAAGATTTCTTTGTAAACCCATATGTTATTTAGAAGTGTTGTTTAATCCCCAAGTATTTTGGGATTTTTGCATTTATCTTTCTGTTGATTTCTTAATTCAGTTGCAGCCTGAGAGCAGACATTATATGACTTCTATTTTAAATTTGTTATGGCATGTTTTATGGCCCAGAATGTGGTCTGTCTTGGTGAACATTCCATGTAAGCTTGTGAAGACTGTGTATTCTGTTGTTGTTTGATGAAGTAGTCTTTTGTTCATTATATCCAGTTAATTAATGATTTGTTGAGTTCAACTATGCTTACTGACTTTCTGCCTGCTGGATCTGACCATTTCTGGTACAGCAGTGTTGAAGTCTCTATATTAGTGGATTCTTCCTTTTTTTCCTTTTATTTCTATCAGTTTTTGCCTCACATATTTTGATACTTTGTTGTTAGGTACATAAACATTAGATATTGTTATGTCTTCTTAGAGAATTGACCCCTTTGTCATTATGTAATGCTCCTCTTTGTCGCTGATAACTTTTCTTGCTCTCAATTTTGCAGTATCTGAAATTAATACAGCTACTCTTACTTTCTTTTATTAGTGTTAGCATGGTATAACTTCCTCCATGTTTTTACTTTTAATCTATATGTGTCTTTACATTTGAGGTGGATTTCTTACAGACAACTTATACTTGGGTCTTGTTTTGTTATCCACACTGATGTTTTAATTGGTGCATTTAAACTATTGATGTTCAAAGTAAGACTTAATGTCATCAATAGCTTCTAAGAAACTGTCACTTTTTTTTCATTTTTTTTTTTTTTTAAGTTCAGGGGTACTTGTGCAGGATGCACAGGTTTGTTACATAGATAAACGTGTGCCATGGTGATTTGCTGCGCTGATCATTCTGTCACCCAGGTATTAAGGCCAGCATCCATTAGCTGTTTTTCCTGATGCTCTCCCTCACCCCACCCAACCCTCTGACAGGTCCCAGTGTGGGTTTTTCCCCTCCATGTGCCTGTGTGTTCTCATCATTCAGCTCCCACTTATAAGTGAGAACATAGAGTATTTGGTTTTCTGTTCTCGTGTTAGTTTGCTGAGGATAATGGCCTCCAGCCCCATCCATGTCCCTGCAAAGGACATGATCTTGTTCCTTTTTATGGCTGATAGTGTTGCATGGTGTATATGTACCACATTTTCTTTATCCAGTCTATCACTGATGGGCATTTAGGTTGATTCCATGTCTTTGCTATTGCGAATAGTGCTGCAGTGAATATATGTGTGCATATATCTTTATAATAGAATGATTTATATTCCTTTGGGTATATTCAGTAATTGATTGGTGGGTCAAATGGTATTTCCACCTCTAGATCTTTGAGGAATCATCACACTGTCTTCCACAATGGTTGAACTAACTTACACTCCCACCAATAGTGTAAAAGCATTCCTTTTTCTCCACACCTTGCCAGAATATACTTCATAAGGACTTGTTGAAAAACCTGTGGTTAGAAGTCTTTCTTACAGCTTTTGTTACAGATATCTCAAACTCAGGGTACAATTATAATGTGGAATTAGTGCTTGAGTAAATATAAGTAATTTCAGTTATAGTCTCTGTATTAGTCCATCCTCACACTGCTATAAAGAAATACCCAAGACTGGGTAATTTATAAAGGAAAGAGGTTTAATTGACTCACAGTTCTGCAAGGCTAGGAAGGCCTCAGGAAATTTGCAATCATGGCAGAAGGAGAAGCAGAAGCAAGTACCTTTTTCACAAGGTGAGGCGGCAGGAGAGAGAGAATGCAAATGGGGAAGAGCCACTTATAAAACCATCAGATCTCATGAGAACTCATTATCATGAGAACAGCATGGGGGAAACTGCCTCCATGATCCAATCACCTCCCACCAGGTCCCTCCCTCAACACATGGGGATTACAATTTGAGATTAGATTTAGGTGGGGACACAGAGCCTAACCATATCAGTCTGATAACAGTTTTCCACCCCCCTCAAGAATCTCCATTTTTATGGTGAGCAAGTGTGAGACTTTCAGATGATTACAAGGTTGAAAGAGACCATAATTTTTTTTATCACATATAAAGTATAAGAACCAGCTAAGTAATAAGGATAATGGAAAACTTGATTCTGAGTTTTGACCTTTTACTTCCTTAGACACATTGTTTTCAGTTTTCTTTATAGTCTTAGTACTTTGATAGCCATGTTTAAAGTTTTTATTTTTTACAAAATCAGTATGTACTTTCTGTTATTTTTAAAGAATAGTTTATTTGAAAACAGCATGGGATTTTTGCCTCTCAAACAAGGACAGGTGAAAATTGGGAGTTCTGTAGGAGAGCAGAAGTGGAGAGGCTTTTGTGTTCTTGCCCTTTCCCTTCTCTTTAACTGATTATCCCCATCTAGGTTTGTATCTCGAAATTCAGATCAATAGGTGGGATTACAATTGAAAGGTTATTAATGAATACAAGAGTGGTGGTACAAGAGTTTACCTTAGGCAAGTTGTATGGAAGACAGTAATAGATAATTTTGTCCATAAAACTTTTCCTATTTTGATTATGTAATCTCAATATTCATAATAATTTGTTAAGTATACATCAAGGGAACTGTTCCTGTCATCTGGAATGACCATCTATTTAATAAAGCCATGAAACAATTAGAGAACTTTCAGAAAACAAATGGGCATAATGCTGTGTTGCAAAAACATGTCCTGCCTTGTTCACCCTGTCCATTTTTAGATTGGTCTGGATGATAGTGAAATGCAGAAGTGTTTGCCACACAGGTGCAGTGTTTTGCAGCTGTTGGAAACATTCCCCCTCACCCACAACCCCTTTGCTTTCTTCACATAAAATTATGCTATGCTTAAACCATTAATACTAGAAGATGGGATCTGAGAATTTGAATGTCTGTTTACATAAAGATGTAATACAGAGAAATAACTGCTCATTCAGGCATCTGAATGTAACTGCCTAGATGACTTTATTAAAACTGTCCTTAAGGTCACACTAGCCTTAAGGTCATGGAGTTTTAGATACAAGAGACTGCCTTTAAAACTCCTGTCTGTAGAATTGCTGCCCTCCAGGACTGAACTGTCTTTGAGGACAGGGCTTATATATATTTATTTTTAAATCTCTTGTAACTAACATAACACCTGGACAAGTAGGCACTTTATATGTTTGCGAATATTTTATGTTGCAAGATGAAGCCAAATGAAAATATCTTTTAGTATGGTACTAAATCAGAAATTATAATTTTTTTAAACTGATGCCATGTGGTACACTCTGTAGTAGTCATGAACAGAGTGCCATGGCCTGAGAGAGAAGGGGGGAGTGAATAATCCTGTCCATGGAAATCACGGGATACTTTATATTTTTATGTATCACAGAAAATACTTCCCTAGACTACAATTGGAGAATTTGTTTTGAAGAGAATTTTTTTCCTCATCTAAGAGAAAATAATGTATTTTCCAACAGCAGTGTTTTCCCTCCATATCCCCATTTTTGTCATTTTTGATGCATCATATAATAACCAAATTAATGATTCAAAATTGGAAAGTTTTAGAGCATGCTTTCTTTATATAAAACCAATGTTTTATTTTCTGTAGTTATTTCTATGATAAGAGTTATGTATGCTTTGGAGTCAGACATAAATAGGTTTGAATCTCATATTTTTTAATCCCAACTTACTAAATTGTTTACCTCAAGGAAGCAACTTAACCTCAACATGTCTCAATATTTCTGTCTGCAAAAATAGGGCTAATACCACTCTAAACGGTAGTGTTATGAGGATGAAATGAGGTACCTCTTGAGTACATGGCAGCAGCATTATTCCTGGTGCGTATTAGGAACTCAGTAAACATAATTTCCTTTTTATTCAACGGAGAGGGTTGTAGTAATCAAGACTATAGTACTTTTTCTGGCATTGATGAAGCTGCTATTCTAGGAGACCATAGTATGCCCGCAAGTTTCTATTTGTTCAGCATGTGCATAGTACCCAGTATCTGCAAAGGCATTGAGATATGTGGCGATATTGCAGTCTTGTTGGGGCTGGGGGTGAGGAGTAGAACACCAAATATTGAAATCATGATAAAAGGTAGTACATTACTGAGATTCTGAGAAGGGGGATTCTGAGAAGGAGGTCACGATAAACTGCAGTGATTAGGCATCCTTCATGGTGGTAGCATAGCTGCGAACTGAACCTTCAAGGCAGATTGGAGAAGAAAAACATTCAGGCCTAAAAAAGACCAGAAAGAGCAAGTGCTCAGTCTTCTGAGAGAATATTTTTGTGTGCTGTAATTGACAGTGGTTCCATGTATACAGAATAAAAAATTGTCATATTAGACTGAAGCTGGCTGTGTTGATCCAAAGAAAGCGTAGGAAAGCATCCTGAATGTACTATTGCCTGTTTTCCTGACTCATAAATAGCATATCCTTTATTCTCCAAATGCTTAGGACTCTTAAACTAGCAAAGCATATACTTTGAAGTTTATAAACGTATAGATGTGTTCGCAAGTTTTTCCTTTTTATCTGAGAATTCATAACATGATACATTTTATTTCTGTGTAAGAGAATGGAAAACAGTTTACATTTGAGAAAAGATCAGTAAAACTAGTAACATTTTTGGAATTGGTGGGGGTAGAGGAAGGGAGGGATTTGGAGGAGAAGCATTGTGTGTCTTATAAGAAATTATCACAAGATAATTTGTTCCTTGCAACAAGGTGTGATTAGGAACCATTGGAAAATTTTGAGGATTCTAATGAAACATTTAAGGAATTTGATTTTTACAGTTAGTAGGATAGTTTAAAGGGAAAAGAAGTCAAAATATTAAGGACCTTTACAAAGAAAAGCTTGGTATATTTGAGGCTTGAAATAATCTGAACTAAAGTATTGAAGAAGAAATGTCCAAAAAAGCAATAGTGAGAGGCTGTTGGGAGTGTAGGGTTAAAGGAGGACAACAGATCAAAAATGGCTGCAAGGCTCTGCCTTTAGGGGATGGAAGAGTAAATTTTGAAGTACCATCTTGGTATTATCATTGCTCTAGGATAAGGTATAAGAGCTGTAATTCACTCTCAGGTCCCTCCCTAGTTTTCTAGTGACTGAATAAAGAATGAAGTGGCAAATTTTTGCTGTGGGATGCTTTTGAAACAAGGTTTCTTCTCTTCAGTTACCTAATTGGGAGAGGGTGTTAAATATATTTTCACTAGGGGTAACAGTATATGTTGTTTCCATTAAAGACTAGGTAATTTGGATGTGATAGAAGATATTGGTGTGTTTTTAGAAATACTGAAATGATTTGGGGTAAGAAAAAAATGTATAAAGATACTTTGAAAACTTTGAGGGCTTTTAATTTGTTAGAGTTGCTGTTTTTGGATGGTGTTTTCTTGTAAAAACTTAACCCCAAGGATATGTTTTACTTCTGCTGTTGTTAATAGGTCTCTGTTCATTTAATAGGTGGCAATTATCATGAGCATTTGGGGAAAAAAATTTTAACGAAGTTTTGTTGGGCAGAAAGTATACTCTTGGCTTTTTTAGGTATGTTATACTCCAGGTATTTTAGACTACAAGGCAAGAGGCAGAAATCTAGAAGGATACTAGGGGCAGAGCAATATTTTCAGCAAAATTGTTTTCCCCCTCTTCAGCTTTCTCTGTTACCCTATCCCTCTCCCTTTTTAGTAGCTCAGAACATACCCTCCTCCAGCTTCCTGCAAAATTGAACACTTTTGCTTCAGTGTTAACACACAAAGTGAAATAAAGAAGAGTGCCGAGATAGCACAACAAGCATTTTTCAAGCACTAACTATATATCTAGTACTATGCTTGGTTCTGGGCATGCACATGTGTATAACACACGCTCCCTGTCTTGAGAAGCCCACAGTAGAGCAGTGTGGTGAACATTGATAATTTACAGTTATGCTTTTATGGAGCTACTCACAGAGCTGATTTTCCATTTGATAGTCTTGACAAAAAGTAATTTTGTGTATAATCAAAAAAGCAATACTAGCATAGCTTTTTTTCATAGACATTAAAACTTGTTTTTGGAACTGCACACTTATATTTTTAAGAATTGTTCTTATAAAGAGCAAATAAAACACCTTTTACACTTTGTATTGTTTGGCTAATTTATTGTCATTCGTTTGGCCAAATGACAAGGCATTTTTTTGGTAGTACGTTGAGCTAAATATAGCTGTTCAATGTTTATATTGAAAAATTAATATTATTAAAAAGGGTATCTTTTTAGTCCATGTGTTCTGATCCTTAACATTTTATTTAATCTTGAAGCTATATTATTTCTTCTCCCTATTCCCCTTTTGAGTACTTTCGATTTTCTGTAATATCTTTCAAAACATTTTCTTTCCCAACATTAAAACCCTTTTGATGTATAGAGAAATGTCGTTTAAAAATCCATTAGCAAAATCCCTTATGATGATAACAGGATACATTTTTTTTTCCTTGCTCTTTTATTGTACCTTGTTAAGCTGGTCTCACATGAACTTTCTTAGAATCAGGCAGTTCCTGGTTCCTATGGGACTTCCTGTTTTCTCAAATAAAAATAGAAAAGCATCTCAGAAAGGAAACCTGGTCAGTGTGAACTACTTTGTAAGATCAGTTAGTCTTAGTTAGTCTTAGTTGTGGCCTGGATTATACAGATATATAGTCTATATAAAATATAAAAGTTTACAGGTATCTGAAAGCTTTGAATATTATCGTATGTAATATCAAAATAAACAAAATGATAAGGAGAAGACTCTGAATAAAAACCCTGAGAGGTGCTACATATTCAGCCATAAACATTTTTGTATCTTAATTTAGAGGTGAAGGAGGGGCATAGGGGTTGGATGGAAAGTGGTAAATCCTTTCCTTATTATGTAATATTTTATTGTAAATTTGGAATTGTTTAATACTGAGACTTAATTCTTAGTTACTTTGATCTGTATTTTTTTTTCTTGCCACTTTTTCAGATGTTGGCAAGGATTAGGAAGGTGGATTTTTAAAAAATCATTAGAAGTCAGAATTCTAAATGAATTATTCAGTTTTAAAGCATCTTGTAGATTTCTTTCAGTAGTAAACTGCTTCTTAGTCTATATTATGAAGAGAAATCAAGTTAAGGTAGAAACAAATGGTATAGTCATTAGCAGTAATAATAATGGATAGTGTATATTGAGTACATATTAAGTGCTTGACACTGTGTCAAACGTTTTATCTTGTTTATCTCATTTAATCCTGACAACAACTGTATAAGGTAGGTATCATTGTTATCCATACTCCTTTAAAGAAGAAACTACAATTTAGAGTAGCTAATTAGATGTTAGTTCAAAGAGACATTACTAATAAGTGGTAGAGGTGGAGCTGGGACTTGAACTCAGCTTCTGTCATACCAGAGCACCTGATCTCAATGATTGTGAGGAAAACCACTAATTCAAAGTGAGAATGATAAGTATAAGTCTGAAAAATTACTTCCCTAACCTTTATTATCACCAGTTTGTTTACATTTGGTTTACATATTTATATCCAGTTTTAGCAAAGTACATGCTGGCATTTCAGAGAGTTTGGGGGATTTTAATTCGTAAGTGATGCTAATACTTGTCTTTTTTTCCTTCCTTGATAGTAGAAAACCCCTTTGGTGAAACATTTGGAAAAATACAAGTAAGTAAACGATCATAATACTGATAATTTTGTGTCATGTTTTATATGATAAAAGCAGGAGAATGACTATCAACTAAAAAAAAGTAATTTTAAAGTTATTTTAGTCTTAAACAATAGGTTTTATCAACTTAAAAAAATAGTAATTTTAAGGTTATTTTAGTCTAAAACAATAGGCTTTCTTATTCTGAGTATTCCCTAACTGTCGTATAATTAAATCTGACACAGATTTTCTCTTAAGAGCTGAACTGTTTATCACTTTACTGTAAAAGACTACTGCCAAGTAAAATGGGAGTGGCATATCATCAGTGGATCTTGTCTTACACTTAAAAGTATGCCTGTTGCCTGTAGTTGTTGGATACCTTAGCAGTTTTTGTCCGTTTTGCCCTCATTTTACCTCTTTGGATCTTCTGCATATTGGCATGCCTATTCGACCATCAAAAGGACTTAGAAAGGAAGCATATCCTTCAGGCTATTTCTTTAATTTTTTAAAGAGTGCTATAATACTAATTTTAACCTAAATTTTACTTATATAAAAATATTTTTCACTTACCCATCATTACAGGGACTTCAGAGATTAAGATGTTTAAGCTTGTAATTAGTTATTAATTTTTTATTATGGGAACTGTTATATAGACCTGTATAGAAAACATTATTTGTTGTACTGAAGGATGTGTAATAATGTGTAATCACATCCATAGAATATTACTTTCTATTGTTAATGTGGAACTCTGAAATGATTAGTAATATTCTATTGCAGTGATAATTGTTTAAAACAAAGTTGGCTTTTTCAGTTGCATGAAGTGTAACACTGCTACAGTGTCATAATTTAAATTTGGTACAGTATACTTACTGAACATTAGAAATAGAAGACTATTTTCTTCTGTTTAATTTTCCCCAAGGAAGAAACTGAAATTCTGAACTTCTGAATAATAGTAATAATTATAATGAAGATAGTGGCTGTTTACTTATATTAAATGCTCATTCTGTACAGGGCCCCTTGCCAAGTTGTATTAGTCTGTTCTCATGCTGCTAATAAAGACATACCGAGACTGGGTAATTTATAAAGGAAAGAGGTTTAATTGACTCACAGTTCGGCTGGGGAGGCCTCACAATCGTGGCGGAAGGTGAAAGTCATGTCTTACCTGGTGGCAGGCAACAGAATATATGCAGGGCAACTCCACTTTATAAAACCATCAGATCTCACGAGACTTATTCACTATTCATCACGAGAATAGCATGGGGAAAAAACCCACCCCATGCATGATTCAGTTACCTCCCACCACTGCCTCCCACAACACGTGGGGATTATTACAATTCAAGGTAAGATTTGGGTGGGGACACAGAGCCAAACCATATCACAAGTGTTAAAATTCATTATTATTTAATCAAAGGCATAATGCAAACAGTTTAAAATATCCTTGAAGAGTCCGGGCGTGGTGGCAGGCGCCTGTAGTCCCAGCTACTCGGGAGGCTGAGGCAGGAGAATGGCCTGAACCTGGGAGGCGGAGCTTGCAGTGAGCCAAGATTGTGCCACTGTACTCCATCCTGGGCTACAGAGCGAGACTCCATCTCAAAAAAAAAAAAAAAAAAAAAAAAATTCCTTGAAGAGAAAATTGGCTGAGGATTGAGGAGGGAAATATTTAATGGTGACAATATATGAGAAAATTGGATAGAGTCACCCTATAGATTTTTCTCCCTCCAAAATGAAAAACAATAGTCTGGGCCTTACTAAAACACAATTAGAAAGTAGCTAATTCAAATTACAAAATTGCCTTTATTTAATGAAAGATTATTTGAAAGCTTATTTTATGTATTTACTTGTGGAACTTTAACTAGTTTGCAGAATTATTAGGGAAGCCAGTAGTTAGACATTAAGCTGAAATATTAGGAGACAATCTGAAAAGCAGTCAAAATGGAAGAAGAGTGTAATCAAACTGTAAACCAGTAAGTAAGTTTAAAAGTTGATTTGTATACTTTTCAGATTTACTGCTAGTTTAGTGTACTTGTACTAAAGATAACTGAACCAAAACCTTTGTTTCTTTCTCAAAATGTGTTCATTCACTTAATAGCATATATCATCATGCCACTGCACTCTGCCACAGCCTGAGTGACAGAGCAAGACTGTAAAGATAGATAGATAGATAGATAAAGTAAATAATATATCTCATAAACACCTACTTAGATTATAATTTAGTTGGTCATTTGGATAGCAGTTGAGGCCCTTCTAGTATATAGATGGTCATTTAAACTGTTTGTTTGTTTGTTTTTTTGAGACAAGGTCTCATTTTTATCACCCAGGCTGGAGTGCAGTGGCATGATCACGACTCACTGCAGCCTCAACCTCCTGGGCTCAAGTTATCCTCCCACCTCAGTCTCCTGAGGAGCTGGGACTACAGGTGCATACCACCACACCCAGCTAAATTTTGTATTTTTTTGTAGAGATGGGGTTTTGCCACATTGCCCAGGCTGGTCTCAAATTCCTGAGCTCAAGCAATTCTCCTGGCTCAGCCTCCCAAACTGTTGGGATTTCAGGTGTGAGCCACCGCACCCGGCCTTAAATAAATTTTCATTGGAAAGATAATTCTTGTAAAAAACTATAGTTGAGCTTTCTGAGTTCTTAAGTTATTTGTATGAGAATGTAACAGTATGTATGTCATCCAGTATGAGATCAGTTCCATCTGGTTAAGTGTTGTTACTTCTATTTATCTAGTCCAATGTTTAATATCTGTGAATCAAAAGCTAAAGTTTATTCGCAGGTCCCTCTTATGTTTATTAAAGATGTAATCAGAGGACAGATGCCAATGTTCAAATTTTGTTTTGTTTTTGAAAGGGGAGTGAGGAAGGGTATGATAGTACATATAAAACAAAAAGAAAATAAGTCTCTTTTCCAGATGAGAGGAAAAGAAACACAAAACTTTCCATTGCTTTAATCCCAAAACTTAACTAGATTCACCTTGGTTTTATGTGTCACATCCATAAGCTACACTGTCATTGGAACACCTACTCATCCTATTATGTTGAAGATATTTATTAAAAATGATTTTTGTGGTTTAATGTATCACAAATGCCTAGGTTTCAGAATCCTGTTTCAGCCCTGCTCTTACTTTTTTTTTGAGACGGAGTCTCGCTCTGTCACCAGGCTGGAGTACAGTGGCATGACCTCCGCTTACTGCAACCTCCACCTCCTGGGTTCAAGTGATTCTCCTGCCTCAGCCTCCCAAGTAGCTGGGACTACAGGTGCATGCCACCACGCTCAGCTCATGATCCACCCTCCTCGGCCTCCCAAAGTGCTGAGATTACAGGCATGAGCCACCACACCCAGCCTACTGTTACTTTTTGATGTCTAATTTTTGCAGTTTGAATTTTTGATCTTATGTGAAGATAAGGACTGGCTTGATTCAGAATCTGATTAAGATAAAATTGAGACAAAAATATATATATATGTAGGAAGGCAAGTAGTAAACTGAATCAATAAGTAACTTATCTCAGTCAACCATCTGACATAAAACCAGGTATTCTGGTGGTAGGATCTTGGCGCTTTTGATGAGTTTTGCTCTTAGTATAACCGATTAAAGCTGCAATGACAAAAGCATGCCACCCATAGTGTGCAAACATGTTCTCTTCTGTCCCTGCACATACACCACAAAATAAATGGATGAGGTTGCATGTTATTAGACATATAAATGTTACTTTTCCAGTCTTTTATATCTTGCTTCAATTTGCTCCATGATCTGTTCATCCAGTAAATCTGTTTTGTTGTAAACTTCAGAGCCCCCTGATAAATCATGGACTTATTTTAGGTAGTGCAATAAGCTATTACCCCCTCCCCACCCTACCCTCCATCATTTATGTCGATCCCTCCTGATCGTAATTGCTCTTAAATTGGAGATCTTGTTGCTTTAGACTACTTGGCAGGTACTTAGGCTGTACCATTGCAATAATTCTCTATCTGGACTCTTTTCATACAATTATTTCTGCTTCCGAGCCAGCCTATACGTTGTACATTCTGGCCCGGGTAGTATCAGGGTAGTATTCCTGATGCACAAGTCTGTTTTACTCTCCTGCTAAATTTTCAGAATGAAGTCAAACTCTCTGTCTTGCTATCCAAGGCTGTCTGGTAGTTAATACTAAACAACTTTTCTAGTAGTTTGCAGAATCAAACAAGGGCTACTGGTTATGTAAGAAATATAACCAATGCTTTCATGCCTTCATGCCCTTGCTCAGGGTCTTTCCCATTGCCTAGGATGCTGATCTGTTAGTTTTTCCTTTTAAACCAAACTCAAATATTCTGTTCCATAAATTCTGTTCCCTCCTTCCCTCCTTCTATATTTACAGAAGAAGGAGGGAAGAGAATCTTCTGTATTACTCTGCAGTTGTATAACATTTAATATGTTTTTTGCCCTTGAGTACAGGAACCATCTTGTTCACTGGGTCTCTCGCTTTGCTGAGAGAACAGTTCTTAACTCCTAGTAGATGTTTATTTAATGTTTGTTTCATTTTAACAGTTCACAAGTTTATACAGGGGCACCTTGGGAGCCTAGGAGAGGACTGAGTATCAGTCAACGTGCCAGTACTCATTCCCTTAGTTTTATGTGGTTGAGTTAGAGTAAAACAAGACATGAAGGGCAGCCTTGATGAAGAAAACAGTCTCATATGAACAGTTTACATAAGAATACACTGTGTAGAGGGGGATTGGGAACATTGCTTTGGTGATTGATGGAGTTTATTGTCTGTGAGACCTTTTTTAGCACTAACCTTATGCCAATTTTTAAATCGTTCTCCAGAAAGTGAAATATTTAGAGTAATAATTTAGAGTCTTAGATTAAGGTTTCTTAAAAATATGGTGCCCATTACTTAAATGTGAATTTGTCTTTCAGATTATGTGGCTTCTGTGATTTTAAATTTACTTTTTTTTTTTGATTAAGAATTATTTGGTGTTTTTTTTCTTGTAATTGGGTATTTCATAATAACTTCTCTTAATTTTAGGAAAGTGAAAAAACTCTTATGATGAACACATTATATAAGCTTCATGATCGATTGGCACAGCTTGCAGGTAATTGTTTTAACTTTTATAGTTGCTAAAAATGTTTTGAAAAATGTATGTAGCATGTTATTAGTAGAAAATATTTTTCCAAGTCCAGTGTTATATTTGTGAAATATTTTTCTTTAGAAGTTTTCATTACCTTTACAGAGTGATTTTTGATTTTTATATATGTATTTAATCAAGGCTTTTTTCCTGCCTGCCATCTGTATTAGAGGTAATATATATATATAATATAGTTATAAAGTTGATCAAATTTCTTTATTGCATCAGTGGTAACAAAAAATCTGGAAAGCTTAAGTGTCAGAGGAATTAGGTAAGCAGTGAATTAACTAAAATCTTGGATTAAATATTCAAATGCAGATTTTCTTTTGTTAGTTGTATAGGTATCATTCTGTTTGATAAAGTAAATTTATTCTCCTGTAATTTTCTCTCCGGATTAATTGCATTTTCCTCGTATTCTGCTCTTAGTAATTCTTTGAGAGCTCTAAGGTAGTCAACTTGTCCGAAATGGGAATAATTTATTATAGATGAATTAGTATCAAGTTTAGCACATGTAAACTGCAGTAGCAGCTTATCTATTACCTTTTTTTAGTTCTTTTTTTTTTTTTTAAACATATAATCTGAAAGAAGAGACTTGGATTCTTGTAAGCAGGCATAAGAAAAGAAAAATGCAGTTTTCAAACTTTTCTATGTAGCAGAACTTTTGTGTAAACCAGATTATTGGTAGCAGCCTATAGGTAAATATGGAACTTCTCTGGTTGAATGGAGGTATTTAGGATCCTGACAGTTTCCCATCCTCTGATCTGTCTTTGTTTTGTCCATTGGGTTCTTAATTCTGGTCAATTTTTTAAGCTTTTAATTCTGTATTATATCGCTAAAAGCCTTCTTTGCTTTGATTGTCATTCACACACTTCAAGCTAATGACATTTATTTGGTATGCTGTAGCACCCAGAGATAGGTTAAGTATATGCTAGTTATGCTAGCTAGGGATATTGCTAACACAAGCTTCTACAGCTATCTCTGTAGCATTGTTTTATCAAGTATGGTTCATGGCCAGCTAAATGAGCATAATCTGATGTGCTTTTAAAGATACAGATTCCTTCCCCTTGAGTAAGGGTCAACAAGCTTTTTTTCTGTGAAGGGTCAGATAGTGGATATTTTAGGCTTTGTAGGTTAGTTTGCCTCTGTCACAACCACTCAGTTATGTTATACCATGAAAGCAGCCATAAATACTACATAAGTGAATGAGCTTGGCTGTATTCCAGTAAAACTTCATTTATAAAAACCAGAGTAGGCCAGATTTGACCCATGGGCTGTAATTTGCAGACCTCTGCTCTAAATCTATGGGATCTAAATCTCTGAGGATGCACTAATAAACTTTCAAGACTTGTTCATCTGATAGGTACTTCTCCCCTTTTTATAGCTACTGACATTAAAATGATTACTTGAACAAAACTGAAATGAGAACATGGCTGCTTTTATTTTAGAAACATTTGGCAAGGATTTTACTTTAATTATTCTACTTTCATGTTAACAAGCTTTTTAACTACTTGAAAGACACAGGGAAGGGAAAACATGACAATTGGAGTTCAATATGAGGATAATTTATTTCTAATAACCACTTATAGTCTAAAGAAAAAGCCCTGAATTCGCTTCTTATCAACAATTAAAAGAAAAGATAAATGTAGTTTTCCAAAGATTTATATGAGCACATCCCTTTGTAGAAACCAGATCATAGGTGGAAACTTGTACCTGATTTCCCTGTTGGTCTGTTATAACAATTTTTGTTTTTTAAGATTTTTTTGAGACAGGATCTTTTCTGTCACTCAGGCTGGAGTGAAGTAGGGTGATCACAGCTCACTGCAGCTTCAAATTCATGGAGTCAAGCTGTCTTCTCGCCTCTGCTTCCCGAATAATTGGGACAACAGACGCACACTACCACACCTGGTTATGTTATAACAGTTTTTAAGGCATGCACACCCCTTGCTAAAGATAGGATTAGTTATACTCTGAAAATGCACATACTTTAATTCATTAATAAATTCAAACTTATTTGAACCCTTAAATGATTAGCTTTAAGAATAGGTGTGTAAGTTAAGTTAGCACAATGAATATGCTGAATTTTTTCCCTTTTAGGAATAATACATATTTCTGGAGGGCGTCTTGTGTGCCAAGATCTGTGGATAGGCATCAGTGTGACATAGTTCCTATACCAGCTTACAGTTTAGTTGGGAATATAAGAGGAAGATATGTTCTTGTTTGGACTGAAATGCATTTAAAAGTTGTGGTTAATGTAAGGGTAGTTGTTTGTTTATATTCTTACTGGAATTTCTTTGTTTATATTCTTACTGGAATTTCTTCTAGAAAGTATAAATAATATTGTTCATGTTCTTTCTTTACTGATTATAATAATATAACCTGTAATTGTATAATATATAAAATATTTGAATTAATTATGTTTGTTTTCTTCTGTTTAAGAGAGTACTGATTCAAAATTAATAATATGCTAATCTTTCCAGGAGATCATGAATGTGGCAGTTCTAGTCAAAGAATGCTTTCTGTTCAAGAGGCAGCTGCGTATTTAAAAGTAAGCAGTGAAATTAGAATTTTAATAGCTATATTTTAAAAAATTATATAAATCATTGCTACTTGTAAGAATCATATATTTGATTATTTTAATTGTACTGTTAAAAGCTTGGGCCTGCTGTTTGGTATAATATGAGCAGTTATGAGAAAGTGAAATTGTTCAACTTTTTTTTTTTTTTTTTTGTGAGACAGAGTTTCGCTCTTGTTCCCCAGGCTGGAGTGCAATGGCTGATCTCGACTCACTGCAACATTCGCAACCAGGGTTCAAGCGATTCTCCTGCCTCAGCCTCGCGAGTAGCTGGAATTACAGGCACCCACCACCTCGCCCAGCTAATGTTTTTTGTATTTTTAGTAGAGATGGAGTTTCACTATGTTGGCCAGACTGGTCTCAAACTCCTGGCCTCAAGTGATCCGCATGCCTTGGCCTCCCAAAGTGCTGGGATTATAGGCGTGAGCCACCTGTTCAATTTTTTTTAGTTTGTTTTAGAACATTCTCTATGAGAGAATGCATATTAATTTGGAAAGGGTACAAAGAAACATTGGTCATAGGGAAATTGAGATAGGTGAGTAGTAGCATGTAAGAGAGCAGGTAAATATCTAACCATTTATTTAAAATCTTCTGTCCCAGATCAGTTTCTTCTCCGAATACTAAGAGAACTTGCTGTTGAATTTTCTAAACTACTGTAAATAATTTCTAGAAAATCTTAATGAAAGGTAGTAAAAGATTAAAGATGGATAAATGTCATTCTGATTTCTCAGAAGTGGAAAGTGGCATTTGAAAACCATACAGGAAAGCTTGTTGTCGGTCCAGTTCCATAAAGATAATTTCATAAAGATCTGAGTTCTTGCAAATGGAAACGTTGATCCCTGGAAGGTGGCTGGCATTTGAACGTGGACAAGTCATGCCATACAAATTTCATGCCTCCCATCCCCTTGTTAAAATTGTGGTAAAAAATATATAACATGAAATCTGTTAACATATTTTTAAGTATACCGTACAACTATATGTGCATTCTTATACAGCAAATCTCTAGAACTTCTTCATCTTGTATGACTGAAACTCTATAGCCATTGCACAGCAGGTCCCCATTTTCCTCTGCTCCATATCCCTGGCAACCACCATTTTACTTTCTTCCTCCATCAGTGTGATTAACAGATACCTCATATAAGTTGAATCCTGCAATTTTTGTCCTGTGACTGGCTTATTTCACCTAGCATAATATCTTCAAGTTTCATCCATATTGTAACATGACAGTACTTCCTTCATTTTTTAAGGCTGAGTAGAATTTCATTGTATGTATACTCATAGTTTCTTTATCCAGTCATGTTGATGGGCTTTTAGGTTGTTTCCACCTCTTGGCTATTGTGAATAATTCATCAATGAACATGGCAATGCAAGTACTTCTTTGAGACTCTACTTTTAATTCTGTTAGACGAATACCTAGAAGTGGGATTGATAGATAACATGGTAGTTCAACTTTTTATTTTTTGAGGAACCTCCATACTGTTTTCATATTGACTGTACCATTTTACATTCTTTCCAATAGTATAGTAGGATTCCAGTTTCTGCATATCCTTAACACTTATTTGCCTTATAGCTCACTGTGTTTTTATTTGTGTTTCCCTGATGATTACTGATGTTGAGCATCTTTTCATATACCATTTATATACATATACATCTGTGTGTATATATAGCATGTATACAGCATATATATAATACCCTATCTGTTGGCCATTTGTATATCTTCTTTGGAGAAGTGCTATTCAAGTTCTTTGCTGATTTTTAAGTTGGGTTATTTATTTTGTTATTGAATTGTGGGGGTTTCTTATGCATTTTGCATATTAACCCCTTGTCAGATATATGGTTTGCAAATATTTTCTCCCATTCTGTAGGTTACTTTTTCACTGTATTCACTGTTTTATTTACTGCACATATGCTTTTTAGTTTGATGTAGTCCCACTTTTCTGTTTTTGCTTTTGTTGCCTATGCTTTTGGTGTCATGTCCAAGAAATTATTGCCCATATCAACGTCAAGAAGCTTTTCTTCTATGTTTTCTTCAAGAAGTTTTATAGTTTCAGGTCTTACATTTAAGTCTTTAATCCATTTGGAGTTGATTTTTGTGTATGGTATAAGATAAAGGTCCAGTTTGATTCTGTTGCATGTGGAAATCCAGTTTTCCTAGCACCATTTATTGAAGAGATTGTCATTTCTCCATTGTGTAGTCTGGCACCCTCGTAGAAGACTGTTGGATCATACATCAGTGGCTTTATTTCTGGTTCTCTATTTTGTTCCACTGGTCCATTTATGTCTATTATTATGCTAGTACTATACTGTTTTGATTACTATAGTTTTGTCATATGTTTTAAAGTCAGTGTGAGGCCTTTGTGGTTCCATATGGATATTAGGATTATGTCTTCTATTTCTGCAAAAAATGCTATTGGGATTTTGTATTGCTGTATTGCCTTCAGTGGTATAGTAATTTGAGTAATATTAAGTCTTCCAATTCACGAACATGAGATGTCTTTCTATTTATTTGTGTCTTTTATTTCATTCAGCTTTTTTTTTTTGTAGTTTTCAGTGTATAAGTCTTTCACCTCCCTGGTTAAGTTTATTCCTAAGTATCTAAATCTTTCTAATGCTATTATAAATGGGATTATTTTCTTAACCTCCTTTTCAGATTGTTGTTAGTGTATAGAAATGTAACTGATTTTTGTATATTGATTTTATATCTTCCAACTTAGCTGAATTTGTTTATTCTAACAAGATTTTTTTTAGTAGAGATAGGGGTCTTGCTATGTTGCCCAGGCTGGTCTCAAACTCCTGGGCTCAAGTTATCCTCCTGCCTTGGCCTCCTAAAGCACGGATTACAAGCATGAGCCACCACACCCAGCCAAATAACAAGATTTTTTTGGTGAAATCTTTAGGGCTTTCTATGTATAAGATTATGTCACTTACTAAGAGAGATAAATTTACTTCTTTCTGATTTGGATGTTTTTTATTTCTTTTTCTTATCTAATTGCTTTGGCTAGGATGTCTAGTGCTATGAGAGATAGAGATGGGAAAAATAGCCACCCTGGCCTTCTTCCTGATCTTAGAGGAAAATCTTTTTTTTTTTTTTTCTTTTTCCTTGAGACAGAGTCTCACTCTGTTGCCCAGGCTGGAGTGCAGTGGTGTGATCTCTGCTCAATACAACCTCCACCTCCTGGGCTCAAGCGATTCACATGTCTCAGCTTCCTGAGTAGATGGGATTACAGGTGTGTGCCACCACACCTGGCTAATTTTTTTGTATTGTTAGTAGAGATGGGGTTTCACCATGTTGGCCAGGCTGGTCTCGAACTCCTGACCTCACGTGATCCACCCACCTCGGCTTCCCAAAGTGCTGGGATTATAAGCGTGAGTCACCATGCCTGGCCAGGAAAATCTTTCAGTTTGTCACCATTGAGTATGATATTAGCTAAGGGTTTCCATGTATGGCCTTTAATATGTTGAGATAATTTCCTTCTATTCCTCTTTATTGAATGGTTTTATCATGAAAGGATATTTAATTTTGTCAAATGCTTTTTCTGCATCTATTGAGATGATCATGTGATTTTAATCCTTTGTTCTATTAATGTGGCATACTCAGTTTTGATTTTTGTATGTTGAACCATCTTTGTGTCTGAGGTATATGATCCTGGTGTGTGATCCTTTTCATGTGCTTTTGAATTCAGTTTGCTAGTGTTTTTTTGAGGATTTTTGTATCTCAGGGATTTTAGTCTGTAATTTTCTTATAGTATCATTGTCTGGCTTTGGTGTCAGAGTAATGCTGGCCTCATAAAATGAATTTGGAATTGTTTCATCCTTTTCAATTTTTCAGAAGAATTTGAATAGGATTGGCATTAATTCTTCTTTAATAAAATGGATAATAAACTCAGAAATGAATTCTGAATTTTTTCTTAGTCTAGTTAAGGGTTTGTCAATTTTGATCTTTTCAAAAAATCAACTCTCAGTTTTATTGATTCATTAAATTCTCTATTTAATTTATTTTTGCTCCAATCTTTATTATTTCCTCCCTTCTGCTAATCTTAGGCTTAGTATGTTCTTTTTTTAGTTCTTTGAGATGTAAAGTTAGATTTCTCATTTGAGATTTTTTTTTTTCTTAACATAGGCTTACCACTGTAAACCTCTCTCTTGTATTGCTTTTACTGCTTCTCATAAATTTTGTTAGGTTGTGTTTTTTATTTTTTTATTTTAATACATTTATAATTTTTCTTTTGATTTCTGCTTTGATCCAATGCTTGTTCTAGGAGAATGTTGTTTAATTTACACATATTTGTGAATTTCTCAGTTTTTCTCTGCTTTTGATTTTTAGTTTCATTTCATTGTGGTGTGAAAAGTTACTTGGTATGATTTCAGTCGTCTTTAATGTGTTAAGATTTTTGTGGCCTAACATATGATCTGATTTGGAGAATGTTCCATGTGCACGTCATAAGAATGTGTATTCTACTCCTGTTGGGTGGAATTTTCTGTATATTTCTGTTAGATCCATTTGATCTATAATTGTTGTTCAAGTCCTCTGCTCCCTTATCGATCTTCTAATGTGGGATACATACATATTTAGAATTGTTAAATCTTCCAGATGAATTGATCCCTTTGTCATTTATATAATAAATATCCTTCCTTGTCTCATGTGATGATTTTTTTTTTTTTTTTTTTTTGAGACAGAGTCTAGGCCTGTCACCCATGCTTGAATGCAGTGGTGAGATCATAGCTTACTGCAATCTCAAACTCCTGGGCTCAAGTGATCCTCCTGCCTCAGTCTCCCAAGTAGCTGGGGCTACAGACACATGCCACCACACCCGGCTAATTTTTAAACTTTTTGTAGAGACAGGATCTCACTACGTTGCCTTTAAGTCAAAAATTTGTCTAATATGAGTATGGCTACCCCTACTCTTTTTTCATTATTATCTGCATGAAATATCTTTTTCCATCTTTTGGCTGTCAGCCTGTGTGTGTCCTTAAATCTAAAGTGTACACATGATAAAATTGGAGCTTTTTTTTAAAATTATTCATTCAGCCACTCAGTGTGCTTTGATTTGGGAGTTTAGTCCATTTACATTTAAAGTAATTACTAATAGGGTAGGACTTATATTGCCTTTTTTGTTGAATATTTTCTCTCCGTGTTGTAGCTTTTTTGTCTCCTTTTCCATATCTTACTCTTTTTTGTGTCTTTTTTTTTTTTTGTAGTGACAAGCTGTGATTTCTTTCTCATTTTCTTTTATGTGTCTTTTTTAGGCATTTGTGGTTACTATTGGGGCTTATATAAATTATCTTATATTCACAGTAATATTTTAACCTGATAACACCTTAACTTTAGTCACATGGAAAGTGTCTACTTTTTTATATCTCTCTTCATCCTTTATATTATTGATGTCACAGATTACATCTTTTCATATTGTGTATCATCAACATATTTTTATAAAGTTTTTTATACTTTTGTCTTTTAAATTGTATATCACAATTAAGTGATTTACACACCACCATTACAGTGTTACACTATTCCGATTTTGTCTATATATTTACCTTTATCAGCAAGCTTTATATTTTATATGCTTTTGCATTGCTAGGTAGCATCCTTTCATTTAACTTGGACTCACTTTAGCATTTCTTGTGAGGCAGTTCTAGTGATGATTAACTCCCTTGGCTTTTATTCTGAAAAAATCTTTATTCATTTTTGAAGGATGGTTTTTCTGGATATGTAGTAGTCCCCTTTATCCATGGTTTTGCTTTCCACAGTTTCAGTAACACCTAGTCAACTATGGTCTGAAAATATTAAATGGAAAATTCCAGAAATAAAAAATTGTATACCATTTTTAATAGTATGATGTACTGCTCCCCCCTCCCCCCTACCACACACACACACAGTAGTCTTGGTTGGCAGTTGTTTTCTTTCAGTACTTTGAATATGTTATTTCACTCTCTCCTGCTTTGTAAAGTATTTTGGGGACTCCCTTGTATGTGATGAGTAGCTTGCGTCTTGGCTGCTTTCTTCTCCTTGGTTTTCAACAATTTGAACATAACATGTCTGAATATGGACTTATTTTGGTCTATCCTCATTAGGATTCATTGGCTTCCTTGAGTCTGAATACCCATTTTCTTCCCCAGGTTTGGGGAGTTTTGGGCCCCAAATAACATGGTGTTTTTGTTTTTGTTTTGTTTTGTTTTGCCTGTTTCTTTCTTCTCTTTCTGAAACTTCCATATTACTTATATTGGTTGGCTTAATGGTGTCCCATTAAGGTCCTTAGACTTTCTTTACTTGTCTTTATCCTTTCTTCATTTTGCTTGTCTGACAGAATAATTCCAAATGACCTTCTTTTGAGTTTGCTGATTCTTTCTTCTGTTTGATCCAGTCTGCTTTTGAACCCCTCTAATGAATTCTTAAATTCAGTTATTCTTTAGCTCCAAAATTTCTGGGTTTTAAAAATATTTTCTGTCTCTTTGTTGATATTCTTACTTGATTCATGCATTGTTTTCCTGATCTTGTTGAGTATCTTTATGATGGCTTTTTCTGAATTCTTTCTCATGTAATTCTTAGACTTCTACTTCTTTAGGATATGTTTTGGAAGTGTATTTTGTTTCTTTGACCATGTTTTCATGGTTCTTCATGTGCCTTGTTACTTTGTGTTGGGATTCGTGCATTTAACAACAACAGAAATAAAAAAAAACAGCCACCTTTGTAGACTTTGTGTGGGGAAAGTCTTTTACCGATATGTCTGTGTAGACATTCTGGATTTCTTAGATATCTTTTCTGTGGTTGTGGTTGTGACCTCTCTGGATTTTTGCCTGTGAATTTCCAATTAGAGAAGTTTTGCTGGTTTATTTTCTCATAGTTTATAATCTTTTGATCCCTGGTATCTGTAGGTTATCCCTGGTGTCTGTACATTATCTGGAGCTGCCATAAGCTATCCAACTCTTTTGTTTGTTTGTTTTGAGACAGAGTCTTGCTCTGTTGCCCAGGCTGGAGTGCAGTGGCACGATCTCAGCTCACTGCAAACTCTGCCTCCCTAGTTCAAGCGATTCTCCTGCCTCAGCCTCCCAAGTAGCTGGAACTACAGGTGCCCGCCACCATGCCCAGCTAATTTTTTGTATTTTTAGTAGAGACGGGGTTTCACCATGTTAGCCAGGATGGTCTCGATCTCCTGACCTTGTGATCCACCTATCTTGGCCTCCCAAAGTGCAGCGATTACAGGCATGAGCCACCACTCCTGGCCCAGCTCTTTTTTCTTCTTAGTGGCCCCCAGGCATCTGGAGTATACTGAGTCCTATCCGCATTTTGAATCAGGTGAGGCAGAAGCCAGCGAGGCAACACTCCTTGCCCCTGTGAAGTCAGAACTTTGGATGTATGTCTAACTTTTTTCCTCCCCAGGGAGAAGCCAAGAGTTGGGGTTTTTCTCAACTTTCTTTATGCCGAGCTGGGGGTAGGGACAATGGTGAGTGAGTGCTGTTGCCTTTGTTCTTAGTAGTCCTTAATTTGGTGTCTTTCAACTATTAGATTCAGACACGACAGAAACCAGTTGCCCCGAAAAGTCAGATCATTAGATGTATGTTCTAGTCTTCTGTTTTCCTTCTGAGGAGGAAGCCACGAGTTGGGAGTTTCCTCTCTATTGCACTGCCCTGTGGGGTGATGAGAGTGTCTGGGAAGTGAGTGACATGAATTTTCCTAACAGCTTTGATACAGGTGGTTTTGTGCTTGCCTAGGTGCAGGAACCTTTTAACTAATTTCTGGATTTTTCACAAATGGAATTGGTCCATGTATTTTTGTTGAATCGGTGTCTCATTGAGGGAAGGAGGGTCTGGGGCTTCCTATTCTGCTGATGTCACTCCTCCACTTTTTAAAAATTAAGAATGTAGTATATGTTTTAAGGCTTTCAGCAAAGTTTTGGTAATAGTCTCCTGTGATATGCTTGTCAACAAAGAGAAATATTGACTGAGTTTTTAACTTAATGCATGACTTATATGTAGGTACCAAAAAGATCCTAAGACAGTATAATAAGGAGATTATATCTGGAGTCAAATTCTGGTACTGCCAGTAGAAGCTATTACATTTTGGTAAAGTCTCTAACTTTTCTGAACATGTTTCTCTGTGAATGTGGGACTGCCGTTAATACCTGTCAAAGTTGTTGGGAGACTTGAGTATATAAAATGCCTAGCTCAGTGCCTGATGATTATAGTAGCTTCCCAATAAATTCAATTTCTGTGTTTTCTAATTAAATCAGTGCCACTCTAGCGAGTAATCTCTAATAACATGCCACAGAAATTTTGCTTAAGGTTGTTTATTGTCTTTATTTTCAATTTTGACCTAGATGAGAACATTAATGACAGTAAAATTTATGGATAGTGTAATAGCTAATAGACTGGACAGTTAAAGGATCAGAATTCAAAAAGATCTTGACTAAGGAGGAGTTATGATTATAGGGCTCAGTGTTATGGGATGGACGAATGTCAGGGTGCAGGCAAAAAAAGGGATTGGATTGAGGCTAAAGGAGACATAGAATAAAATATTCCATGAAGAAAGGCATAGTGAGAATCCAAAGCAAGCAAACTATTCCTTATAAAATAATTGAATGGGTTTTCACTTCTAGTAGTAGGACTATCTTATCCCATTCAGTGTTTCTTTCCTGTTTTCTTTTTGTTAGGTAGTTAAACCTCTGAGATTTGATCTCTGAGAGGTAATACCGTAGATCTGTGTTATGATTGCTCATAAATTCCTGGAGCAAGTTTCATTGCTTTTCAGAAGAATGCTGAGACTCTTAAAGCATATTAAATAGGATTAATTCTTCCTTGGTATCTGGGGATTACTTCCGGGACCCCCATGGACACAAAAATTTGTAGATGCTGAAGTTCTTTATATAAAATACTGTAGTATTTACATATAACCTATGCATATCCTGCTATATACCTTAAATCTTCTCTAGATTACTGATAATACAATGTAAATTGTATGTAAATAGTTATTATTATACTGTATCATTTAGTGCAAACTTGTCCAACTTGCAGCCCAGGATGGCTTTGAATGCGGCCCAACACAAATTTGTAAACTTTCTTAAAACATGAGAATTTTTGCAATTTTTTTTTTTTTTTTTTTGGCTCATCAGCTGTTGTTAAGGTATTTTTTGTGTGGCCCAAGACAGTTCTTCCAATGGGGCCAAGGGAAGCCAAAAGATTGGACACTCCTGGTTTAGGGTATAATAAGGAAAAAAAAAAGACTACAAATTTAATGCAGACATAATCATCTGTTTTTTTCCCAGATATTTTTGATTCATGATAGACTATATTGACTCTATTCAGTATTTCAGTCCATGGAGGTGGAACCCATGGATAAAAGGACTGACTGTACTGTGTTTGAAGGACTGAAGAAATGGGATAGGGACTGGGGACAAGATAGGACCTGACCAGTAATTAAGGTGGAGCTGAGGAAGAGGCAGGGGTTGGTGTGGAATTATTAACCTCTCTTTCACTTCTTCCAACCATTTTCTTGTAGCTGTGGGTCAGCAATGGTACACGTTAAAAAGAAGGGACACAGATGCGGGGTTGGGGTAAGTCAAAGTCTAAGCCAGGCAGCAATAGAGTATAAGATTAATTCTACTGAAGACTAGCAGCAAAAAAGTTACTAGAAGCACTCTTGCATGAGTTAAATTGGAAACTGCTTATATCTACTTAAAAAAAAGATTAATGAACTGTAGCTTTTTGTGTTTTATTATTATTATTATTATTTTTATTTTTTATTTTTTTGAGGTGGAGTCTCGCTCTGTTGCCCAGGCTGGAGTGCAGTGGCGAGATCTCGGCTCACTGCAAGCTCTCCTTCCCAGGTTCATGCCATTCTCCTGCCTCAGCCTCCCGAATAGCTGGGACTGCAGGCACCCGCCACCACACCCGGCTAATTTTTTTGTATGTTTAGTAGAGACAGGGTTTCACCATGTTAGCCAGGATGGTCTCGATCTCCTGACCTCGTCATCCGCCCGCCTCAGCCTCCCAGGGTGCTGGGATTACAGGCGTGAGCCACCGTGCCTGGCCACTTTTATTATTTTTAATTGACATAATTGTACATATTTATGGGGTATAGTGTGATATTTTGATACATGTATACAATGTGTAATGATCCAGTCAGGATAAATGAGCCGTCACCTCAAACATTTATCATTTCTTTGTGTTGGGAACATTCAAAATTTGCTCTTTTAGCTATTTGAAAATATATAATAAATTGTTGTTAATTATAGTTGCCTTGCAGTGTTATAGAACACTAGAATTTATTCCTCCTACCTAGTTATAATTTCATTTAACCAACCTCTGGCTGCAGACCCTCCCCCTGCCACTTTGCCACTTTCTAGCCTCTAGTAACCACTATTCTCTTCTACCTCCATGAGATCAACTTTTTAGTTTCCCCAAAGGTAAAATAAGCCAAGTTCTTAGTAGTCCTTAACTTGGACTTCTAACTCATTTGTCTTCCACAAGTGAGAATATATGGTATTTGTCTTTCTGTGGTTGGCTTATTTCACTTAACATAATGTTTTTAAAGTGCATCAGTGTTGATGTGAATCACATAATTTTAATCTTTATTATGGCTGAATAGTATTCCATTGTATATATACCACATTTTCTTTATTCATCTGTTAATGAGCACTTAGGTTGATTCCATATTATTGTTAATAATGCGGCAATAAATGAGAGTACAGATACCTCTTTCACTTACTGATTTTCTTTCCTTTGGATATATACCCAGTAGTGAGATTGCTGGATCATATGGTAGTTCTATTTTTAATTTTTTGAGGATCCACCATACTATGTTCTGCAATGCCTGTACTGATTTACATTCCAACCAACAGTGGATAAGAGTTCCCCTTTCTCTGCATCCTCGCCAGCATTTGTTATTTTTTGTCCTTTTGATACTAGCAATTCTAACTGGGGTGAGTGAATATCTCATTGTGGTTTTGATTTGCATTTCCCTGATGATTGATATGTTGGGCATTTTTCCATATGCCTGTTGGTTGTTTGTATGTCTTCTTTTAAGAGATGTCTGCTAAGCTCATTTGCCCATTGAGTTCCTTGTGTGTTCTGGATATCAATCCCTTGTCAGATGAATAGTTTGCAAATGTCCCCCATTCTACTAGTCATCTCTTCACTCTGTTGCTGCCTTTGCTGTGCAGAATCTTTTATTTTGCTATAACACCATTTATTTTTGCATTTGTGTCTTCTCCATAAAAACCTTTGTCTAGACTAATGTCCTGAAGCATTCCTCCTGTATTATCTTTTAGTACTTTAATAATTTTAGGTCTTACATTTAATTATTTAATCCATTTTGAGTTGATTTTTGTGTATGGTGAGAAATAAGGGGGCTGGTTTCATTCTGCCTGTTTTCACAGCACCATTTAGTGAAGACACTGTCCTCTCCCCAGTGAATGGTCTTTGCACCTATGTCGAAAATCAGTTGGCTATAAATATGTGGATTTATTTCTGGGGTCTTTATTCTGTTCCAGTGGTCTGTGTGTTTGCTTTTATGCCAGTACCATGCTGTTTTGGTTACTATAGCTTTGTAGTGTATTTTGAGGTTTTATAGTGTGATGCATCCAGCTTTGTCCTTTTTGCTCAGGATTGCTTTGACTGTTCATAGTTCCATATGAACTTTAGAATTGTTTTCTTCTACTTATGTGAAGAACGTCAGTGGTATTGTAATAGGGATTACATTGAATCTATACATAGATTATTTTTGGTAGTGTAGTTGTTTTCATAATCTTCTAATTGTGAACATGGGATGTCTTTTTATGGTGTTTTATGGTTTTTTTTAGATATCTTTTACCTTCTTGGTTAAATTTAATTGTAGGTATTTAATTCATTTATTTATTTTTGTAGCTATTGTAAGTACAACTGCTTTCTTAATTTCTTTCTCTGCTAGTTTTTTGTTGGTATATGTTACTGATTTTGAGTATTGATTTTCTGTCCTGCAAGTTTATTTAATTTATTTATCAGTTCTAAGAGGTTTTTGGTGGAACTTTTAGAGTGTTCCACATTAACATCATGTCATCTGCACATAGGAACAATTTTTCTCCTTTCCAGTTAGGATGCCCTTTATTTCTTTTTCTTGCCTAATTGCTCTGGCTAGGACTTTTAATACTATGTTAAATAAGAATGGTGAGAATGGGCACTGTTGTCTTGTTCCATTTCCTATAGGGAAAGCTTTCAGCTTTTTCTCATTCAGTATGCTGTTGGCTGTGGGTTTGCCATATATGGCCTTTATTGTGTCCTTCAGTACCTAGTTTGTTGAGAGTTATCATGAAGAGATGTTACATTGTATTAAATGCTTTTTCTGCAGTGAACTCTGTAGCCTTTAGAAGATTTTTGTATCTTGAGTTATTTTATGTTTCATATTCGGTTTTGTCTTAATTTAGTAGAATTTCTGTGGCATATTTTTATAAGATTATGGATTAATTTAATTTCATTCTTAGTTAAAGAATTATGTAAAATGTTAATACTCTTTTTTTATAGTTAGGTTTATGTATGTGTGTTTTTGTTACCTTTTCTTTTTGGAATCTCATTTTTCATGTTTTTCAAATGCTATAAAACCTGCCGTGGTTTGTCACCACCATAGACGCAGTTTGTACTGTCAAAAGCAAAACAGAGAGAGCTTTAAACAGGATTTTTTTCCCCAAAAAATGTAATTTTAAGGTCTATATAAAAGTCTTAAAGTACTATTTTTAATAATGCTTATTTTTTCAAAATAAAATTAAATAATAATGGCTAGGCACAGTGGCTCATACCTATAATCTCAGCACTTTGGGAGGCCAGGGCAGGAGGATCATGTGAGCCCAGGTGGTGGAGACCAGACTGGGGAACATAGTGAGATCTTGTCTCTACAAAAAAAAATTTTTAAATAGCTAGGTGTGGTGGCACATGGCTCTGTAGACCCTCTGTAGTCCCAGCTCCTCGGGAGGCTGAGATGGGAGGATTACCTTGATTGTACCACTACACTCCAGCCTGGATGACAGAGTGAGAGCCTGTCTCAAAAATAAGTAAATAAATAACACTCATTATTTAATTCATATGGAAAATGAAAGGAAAAAAAGCTTCAAATTCACTACCTAAGGATAACAACTGGTAAAATTTTGGTCCGTTTTCCTCTAATTAGTATTATAAATATTTTTTTCTAAAGCTAATATTACTTTATTATAAATATTTTATACTATAAATATTCATGTGTCTTTCCCTTGAAATTATTGTGTGTATTTCAAAAACCATTGAATGATTTTTGAAAATGTGTTCTATCACTGAATAATATTTCATGGTATGATTTTATTTTATTGGTTTGTGGTTTTTCAATATTATGAAATCACTCTAATCTTTGTATATAGTATTTAATTTTCTAATATTTCTTAGGAAATAATCCTAAAAAGGAAATTACTTGTTCAAAGAGCATGAACTTTTAAAAATGCTTTTGATATATGTTGCTATATTAATTCCCAATTTAAAATGACTGCTTTAGCACAATCTAGCCAAAATTCTCTGTGTTATTTTATCCATATTCTGGCATAAATATGGAGGAAACTCACTACAAAGTTGATATCAAACAAGGATTATAATATCTATATGGAGGGCCTTCTGCTTATGAGAAAGAGATCTATTACATATTTTCATGTATTTGCACTGTAGTTTCACCAGCAACACATTTAAGTTTTTAGATTGAGGAATAAATAAACCAAAGAATGTGTAGAGCCCCTACAAGTGTAAGCTAATTTTTTCACAACTTCTAGTACATTTTAAGCACAGTGAGTATAGTAAATGTTTGATGGAGTAAAATGAGTGAATAAGCCTCAGTAACATGTTTTTGTTTTCTTGAATTGAATTATTTATGTTTAATTCTTTATCCAGTTTTCTCCTTCAAAGGAAATTTAAATAAACTTAATAACTAATTTAAATAATTTAAACACTATTTTTCTAACTACTCCAGTGCTCTTCTTGAGCTCTTTAAAAAACTTGTTGTTTTTGATATTGAAAGCTTATTTTAATTTGTGAAAAGTTAGGAGGTCCCTCTGGTGGAACATTGAAGAAATACATAGTTTATATTTCCGTGAAAATACATGATTGGTTTTTAAGTTAGATGGTAGTGACTTTGTATAACTTTTTATGGAATAATGTAATGAATGGGGTTACGTTCCTAGGTTGCTTTCAAAACCTTCTTAACCTTTAACACAATGAATATGTTTAAGATTTGTGAAGAAAATAATAGGAAAGTAGACAGCTGCAAATGTGTCAAATTATGGGGCTGGATAGACTTTTATGGCCTAGAATGCTAATTACTGTTAATAAAAGTCTGTGTGGAAAAATGAGTGTTCTGAGAAGTGGAGTGAGGGAGAAATTTTATGATAATAATTAAGGTTTATAAAGTACAGTGTGGTACTTTCTATATGTTAATTCTAATTTCAGAATGATCCAACAAGATAGGTGGTATTAGACCCATTTCATAAAGAAACTAAACCATAGAGGGGCTAATAACTAGAGTATCCAGCTACTATGTGATGGAACTGGGAATAGAACCAAAGTACTTGCTCTTTTCTATATATTGTTCTGCCTCTTAAGTGGTTGGAGTGGATTCATAATCCTTAGCTCCAGCTATTGAGTGGGCAAGGGACTGATGCTATTAAGGGTTAGGATCTGAAAAAGTGGTCAAAGTAGATACATCTGGATAGGTGGCATATTTTTCACTTGTCCCATTTAAGGTTGTACATATAGCTAATCTGTAATGGAGCCAGCATCTGGTTCTGGGTCTACTTGATTCTAAAGACTATGTTTTTTTCTGTTATTCTAGCAGGTGAAAGATCATACAATTCTTACTGAATCAGGAGTTACATCCTGTTCAGCATTGTGGATTTGTGTGTTATATTTTAATTAATTTTAAAAGGTGCCATCTGATGCATAGTGTAGATCATCTCACAGTTCACTAGAATATTCACCAGCTGGAAGGCTGCATGGCTATTACTGTGTAAATTATCAGTTTCATAAACTATCCATATTAGGTTTTTAGTCCTTGCTTGATTTCTCCCTATACCAGTGCCTTTTCCCCTTCTTACTAACTAAAGTTTTGTTGCCTTATTTAATGAAACAGTATTATTTTTGTACTTGGAAACTGTAATCCAAGTTCAGAGCATCTGATGTGGGTTTTAAAGTACACATTTTTGACCCACGATTTTGAAAATAAAGAACATTTGGGAGAGTTCATGGGGGTATGCGTGAGTACACACATAATGTGTTAGATTTAAGATTTGGGAAAATATACTTCAAATTTAGAAAGATTTACATGAAGCAGTCAGTGGTATACTGACTGAGCTCTTGCCTATAAGTAAATAGTAATAAACAATAGTAATAAAAGTTGTGCCTTAAAAATTAAAAACTTAGTTTCTTCCTGATTTTTGTCATCAGTTATTGGAAAATGTTTGTTTTATGATGCTGGAATGCCTTACCTCAGAGGTTAGCAAGCCATGGCTTATGGGCCAGATCCAGCCTGCCTGTTTTTGTATGGCTTGTGAGCTGTGGTTTTACAACAGTTTTAAAGCTTGCTTTTAAAAAAGAAAGAAAGAAATTTATATGGCTGCACAGCTTAAAGTGTTTACTCTCTGGCCCTTTACGGACAAAAGAAAAAGTTGACCAACCCCTGCCGTGCCCACAGCTTTCCAGGTGGCTACAAAAAGTGAATAATAAAACAGTTTAAACTGTTAAAATCAGGTATATGCTATGTATGCTACAGTATTAGCATCAACTATTTGGCACAAGCAAATAATTCAATTTTTGCTTTTATAAAAATTCCATTTTCTAATACTCTAGAATGCCATATATATATTTGTGGAAACAGTGGCATATTTTAGACCTCAACACCCCAGTAAGTCCTTAATGAGGTTTTAAATAATCAATTGTTTATTGAGAATGTGTACCCATAAAATGAACATTCCATGGTTTTCTTGTATTCCAGATAATGAGTGGATGTCAAGTGATATTAATAAGGGAAAGGAAAACAGAAAAAGGGAAAATAACAACAGATTCTCTTTTCTTACCCTTACTATTTTATAACTAAGAGATTTAAGGCCTTCATTCCTCCTCGTACTTAGCTTTTTAGATCTGTAGGTGTCTTTGTTAATTTGAACCATTGTGTACATTTTTTAAGGATATTTGATGAGAACAGTAATATTTATAATGTCAGCCTCCTAAAATTTGTATATTTAAAATTTGCACTAATAACCTTGGGAGTTTATTTTTATGTTATCTGAAACTTATGTTTATAGTCTGGTCTTCAAAGACTAGATTATACTTGTCCAGTAGTATATGTAGTAATGCAAAGCATGCCATGATACTAGGCAAATCATAGCAATACAAGCTGAACAGCATGTATATAAGTACAAGTAAATACAACATTTATTTCATTGATTTTTAATATATGCATGTATTTGAAGGGTACTATGTGGCATCTGTGTCTTTGAAGAACTAAATGAGTACAAAATCCTTTTTAAAAATGTATGGTAGTGACAACATTACAAAGAAGACTAAATGCAATAATGTTGTCTTCAGCTACACTGATAACCTATATTAATCTTGCTTTGTAGATTTTCATTTATATACAAAGTGATTTCTAGTAGTATATTTATAACAATTGAAACTAATTGCCTGAAATTATTTTGTGTAACTTTATTGCATAATATTTTAAAACAATATTAAAGCAAATAAAAATCACTTGTATCCTCATTCTTGTGCTACTCATATGAGTACATATATTTTATAATTATAAATACAGTTGGCCCTACGTATACATGGGTTTTGCATCCATGGATTTAACCAACCGTGGATCAAAAATCTTAGTGGGAATAAAAAGAAAAAAATACAATGGAAAAAATACAGATTTTAAAAATCCAGCTATCCATATTCATTTATATTAGGTGTTATAAGTAATCTAGAAATGATTTAAAGTATAAAGAATGATGTGCATAGGTTATATGCAAATACTATGCAATTTTATATCAGGGACTTGAACATCTGTGGATTTTGGTATCCATGGGGCATCCTGGAACCAATCCTCTGTGAATACTGAGGTATGACTGTATATATAAATTAAATGTTGTAGTTTTATTTTTTTAAGCAGATAGCTGTTTAGCTCTCATCATGATTATTTCTAAGTTCATAATATCCATTGAAATGATCTCATATATAAACCTTTTTTCAATCATTAAATACATTGTCTGCAATTTTTTTGATGTTTGTAAATGCTATAATAAACACCCAAGCTTAAAAAAACAGATGGCCTATAGTTATCTTCACCATCTTAAAAATCCTAATAGTAGTTTCATGTAATGATGCCTAACAAGATTAGTTCTGCTTTATAAAACTTTTTATTACATTTGCAAATTTGATACATTAGAATAACTTACCAGTTTTATATTAGGAAGTAAACTATACTGATCAAATGAAAACCTTATAATTTCCAATGCTGTTGAAGAATCTGTTGATAAAATACAATAGGACACTTCTTAGAAAAATCTTTTTTTTAGAGAGAATTTGAAATGACTTTTTATTTCTGTTTTTAGAAATTCATTTTTTCCTCTACGAGCCAGGCACAGTGGCTCATGCCTGTAATCCTAGCACTTTGGGAGGCCAAGGCAGGCGGATCACTTGAGGCCAGCAGTTCGACACCAGCCTGGCCACCATGGCGAAACCCCATCTCTACTACTACTAAAAATACAGTGATTAGTTGGGTGTGGTGGCACACGCCTGTAGTATCCCAGTTACTTGGGAGGCTGAGGCACAAGACTGTGCTTGAGCCCTGGAGATGGAGGTTGCAGTGAGGCGAGTTCGCACCACTGCACTCCAGCCTGGGTGACAGAGCAAGACTCTGTCTCAAAAAAAAAAAAAAAATTCATTTTTTGCTCAAAAGGGACATAAAGACATACTAATAATACAAGCTCCATGAACACAGGGAATTTTTCACTGTGTTGTTTATGCTGCACCTCTAGTTTCTAAAATAGTACTTGGCACATGGTAAAGGTGTTTATAACAGTATTATATTTGATAAATTTTTAAAAATTGGACATATTCTAAATGTTCATTAATAAGGTGTTGATTAAAAGTATAGAATAATCATACAATGGAATACTATTTTGTTGAAAAAAATAGGGTTTTTTCCATGTAAACTGACATTGACACAATATTTTGTTCCGTGAAAAAAACAAGTAGAACAGTAGTACGTGTAATATGATACCACATTTATTTTTACTATTTTAATTTAAAAATACTCTACCCACACATAGCAGTTCTTAAGCTTTTTGGTTCCCTATAATTACTGAGGACTCTATGGCTTTTGTTTGTGGGAGATATACATTTATATGTTTTTGTTTCTATTAGATATATTTACTTTCTAATGGTAAATATGTATTACAAATACATGTTTATATTAAAAATTAAAACTGAAAAAATTTTATGTATTTAGAATAAGAAAAATGAATCTATTATATGTTAATGTAATGTATTTTTATGAAAAATAACTTTTCCAGAATGAAAACATTCAATGAGAACAGTGGCATTGTTATATATTTTATAAATCTCTTAAATGTGTAGCTTAATAAAAGGTGACTGGATTCTTATCTGCTTCTTTATTCAATCTGTCATGATGTTTTAGTTGAAGTATGTCATGAAAATCCAGCCTCACATTGATATGTAGTCAAAACATTGGAAAGTATTTTAGTTGCCTTTTCAGGTAATTGTAGATAGATATTTTCTTTGATACCATACCAAACCTCTATAAGTAGTAGTTTCTTAAATGTTAGTTGCAATGTGGAATGTCAGACTGTGCCAGTGAACTTTTTGTACTCTTGTCTCATAAAATCCTTTTATTTTGTACTTTGAATGGATCTTTTACCTATGCGTGATTGGTTTTTATAAAAATCAGAATTTTTCAAATGCATTGGTCATTTTTAAATGCATTGGTCACATTTCATTATTCCATATCAAAAAACTGCATTTGTTAATGTCACACAAATCTCATTGGAAAGGTCTTCAAGTATTGTGAAGTTGTCCAGGTCACAAAGATGAATGCTAGTTTATCAAAATTCTACTTTTTACTTGAATGCTCAAATCTTATAATTGGTAACCCGGTCAGTTTTTCTTTAGTTGATAGGCTTACTGCTTTTATGTGTTGAGAATACTTGTCTGTGAAACATCCAAATCTGGAAGTTTGCCATTTATTTGTTCATCTATAAATAGTATTGCATTTTTAAAAGTGGTGAATTCACTCTTATGATGGCACTGATAAACTAATGATAAAAAAAGAACTTCCAAGCCAGGCGCAGTGGCTCATGACTCTAATCCCAGCACTTTGGGAGTCCAAGGCTGGTGGATCACTTGAGGTCAGGAGTTTAAGTCCAGCCTGGCCACCATGGTGAAACCTCGTCTCTCTAAAAGTACGAAAAAAGAAAATTAGCTGGGCCTGGTAGCTGATGCTTGTAATCCCAACTACTTGGGAGGCTGAGGCAGGAGAATTGCTTGAACCCAGGAGGCGGGGGCTGCAGTGAGCCAAAATTGTCCCACTGCACTCCAGCCTGAGTGAGAGAGACTCAGTTCCCAAATATGTAAAATATAAAAAAGCAAAATATTAACACTGATTATATTGGAGTAGTGGGAAAATGCTAACTTTTTTTTTCTTTTTTCTCATTCTTTTTAAAATTTTCTGTAATGAATATTTTATGTTATGTAGTTAAAATAAAAATGTTATGTAGAGTGTGTTATAAAGGATACTTTACAGAGAGTCAAATGAATGTAGATTAAGAATAGTTATTTTTCTCTATTTTTCTTGTTAGGATTTAGGTCCTGAATATGAAGGTATATTTAACACTTCATTGCAGTGGATCTTAGAAAATGGAAAAGATGTTGGAATAAGGTAAAGGATCTGATTTCCACTTTGACCATTCTGTACTGGGAGAAATGGTTTTTGACTTTAAATTCTACCTTACTTATTTTTAAATAGGTGTGTTGGTTTTGGCCCTGAGGAAGAATTGACAAATATAACTGATGTGCAGTTTTTACAGTCCACAAGACCACTGATGTCTTTTTGGTGTCGTTTTCGACGTGCTTTTGTTACTGTAACTCACAGATTATTGTTGTTATGCTTAGGTAAGTTGTAAAGATAAGAAATGAGATAAATTGCAGTCTGAATTTTTGTGTGTATTTCACTAAATGCCAGAGTTGAGAATTCATTTTTGTGATGGTTGCCACATAAGTCACAGCTAGATGTCTTCACTAAATATAATAAAAATAATGTCAGAATCATTCTAAAGGCTTAGAAAACAGTAATATAAGGAGAGGTAGAAATAAAACTTTGTTATAAGACTGTCACAGAAAAACAAATGTGGTCAGTATATACATAGAAATCTACTTTAGAAAGTAGAATTGAAAAATACAAAAATTGAGCTTATTTTTAAATAATAAAGTGTTATAAAGTTTATTAAAATTTAGTTTTTAAAATGTAATTTACCTAAATTTAAAATTTTTATCATTTTTTAATTGATAATAGGGATGTAGGTGAGAGTTGTTTTTTCATTCTTTCTTTCTTCTTTAAAAATAATTCATTTTGGCCAGCTTTAGTGGCTCACACCTGTAATCCCAGCACTTTGGGAGGCAGGAGGATTGCTTGCACTCAGGAGTTTAAGACCAGCCTGGGAAGCATAGACCCTACCTCTACAAAAAAATTTTAAAAATTAGACAGGCATAGTGGCACGTGCCTGTAGTCCCAGCTACTTGGGAAACTGAGGTAGGAGGATTTCTTGAGCCCAGGAGTTGGAGGCTGCAGTTAGCCATGATTGCACTACTGCCCTCCAGCCTGGATGACAGAGTAAGACCCTATCTCAAAAACAACAACAACAACAAAAGAAAAATTCATTTTACTTAAAGTAAGATTTAGTATGTTTAATCTCATGAGGTTCACTTTTCTAGTCGTTTTATGCTTCAAAGGAAAAAAGTTTGTGAAACATAGTTATATTTTATTTTTTTTAAATAGTAGTTAGAATTTAAATGTTCACTTATCAGTGTAATGGAAGAAATGCTTTTTTCTAGAAAGCGAATCTTTGGAAAATGTTCAGTATTAAATTTTTTTATGTAGTTTTAATTATATAGCTAATTCAGCCATCTGTCTTGAAGGTTCATTCCGTTGTGGCAGTTAAAATAATCACTGAAATATTATTGAATGATATTGACCACAATTTTTAAAATACAAAGTATATTAATATTACAGGTGTAGTGATGGTTTGTGTCGTTCTGCGTTACATGAAATATCGATGGACAAAAGAAGAGGAGGAAACAAGGCAGATGTATGATATGGTGGTAAAGATTATAGGTATGGTATTTGTAAGAATCTCAACTATTTCTAGAAGAGTCATTGTGTGATTAAACTACATTATGTCAAGTGATTGATTCATTTGTAAATTTTATTTATTTTTAGATGTTTTACGAAGTCATAATGAAGCCTGCCAGGAAAACAAAGATTTACAACCTTACATGCCTATTCCACATGTACGCGATTCCTTAATACAGCCTCATGACAGGTGTGTTCAAAGCATTATGAGTTCAAGTAAATCAGAAAATTTAAGTGCTTTCTGCAGTATTGAAAATTATATTGAGAGCTGTGACCCTTCTCAACTAGACTTGCTTACTGCACAGGTTTTTTTTGGTTTTGCTTTGTTTTTGTACTTTATACTCTCTTTCTAAATTCTCTTCTATTCTCCTGATTTTGAGTGACACCTGGATTTCTAAGTCATTCTCATTCCTAGGCATTCTTGATTCTTTGTTGTTAGTCTCCATCTTATTTCCTTTAATTTCATCTTGATAAAGAAATAGATGACAGCCAGTGGCTGGTGTTTTACTAATGTTTTTTAAGTACTAACTTTATTATTAATGAAGCTTTTAAAGTAAAAACTAAAATGCAACTTTTTGAAAATAAAAGATAATTCCATATCCTGAAGCAGCATCTTGACCCTAGCAACACATAATAGCCAGTGGAGCTTTTGGGGAAAAAAAATACAGATGTTTGTGCTCTAGCTCTGGAAATTGAAACTCAGAAAATCTGAGATGAGATATAGGCATCTAAATCTTCTTTGAACAAACTCCATGAGTAGTGGTAAGAACAGCTAGAGTTAACTATTACCTCAGATACTAATATTTCAAAAAGATGACAAGCCAAGATGATAGTAAATTTGCCATTTTGTTCACATGATAGGAAAAAAATGAAGAAAGTCTGGGATAGAGCTGTTGACTTCCTTGCTGCTAATGAGTCTAGAGTTCGCACGGAAACACGAAGAATAGGTGGTGCAGATTTTCTGGTTTGGCGGTGGATCCAGCCTTCTGCATCCTGTGACAAAATATTAGTTATACCTTCTAAAGTATGGCAAGGTCAAGGTATGTATTTTTAAACATCAAAAAAGTAATTTTCTTCTAATTTTTCAAAATGACAAATATGTGTTAAGTGAAACAGTACAATTCAAAGATGTATGAAGGCAAAACTCTCCCGTTCTGTTTCGTAGAAGGAATCAGTGTTAGCTTCTTATGTATCCTTCCACACTTTTATCCTTGCTAATGCAAACATAAATGGTTTATCTTTAATAAAGATGAATATTCCCTGAATCTTGCCTTTTTCACTTAATGAAGCAACTTAGTATTATATATATTAACTGCATTCTTTTCATCTAATTTCTTTATGTAAATAAGACACATAATTTATGTTATATATACAATAAAATATATATAAACTATATATGTATATAAGTGAAGTCGTAACTTTTTAACTGCTCTTTTTTTTCCAATTTTTGCCTGCCTCCTCTTACTAAGACCTTTCTATTTATATATTCCTCCTGCCAAGTAACTTTTGTGGGTATCTTTCCATATTTTTCTTAATGCCTACATAGTTTCAAAAACATGTATAAATAAGAAAGGGGTAAGTTTATAGGGGGTTTTGAAGATTGGCTGTCATATGTACCCAAACCTTTACTACACAGAAAAGCAGAAAACAATGCATCAGAAAATTATGACTTTTTCCCTATAAAAGTATGTCAATATTTGCTAAACATAGTATTTGTGGAAAAGGTAAGTTGTTTTGGACATGCAATACAAAGTCCAGTCACTCCTTTTTTATTCTCCAATTAATTTTCACTTTGAAAAAGCTTGAATAAGAGGCTTCTTTAAACATGGCATAAAAGTGATGCTCTGTCAGGGTAAACAGCTAAAGCAGGCAGGGCTTAATACCTGGGTGATGGGTTTGAGTTGATGGGTGCAGCAAACCACTATGACACACGTTTACCTATGTAACAAATCTGCATGTCCTGTACATGTATCCCAGAACTTAAATTAAAAAATGATGCTTTCATGTTGCCAATGATTATACTATTTCCTCTAAATGATGCATGCATTTCAGTTTCCCTATAAACTGAAAATAGAGAATTCCTTATTTTACTTGACCTCTTAACAGTGTTTGACAGTTCAGCCCTCCTTGAAACTTTCTTCACTGGGATTTGGGGATGCCACCTTCTTCTGTTTTTTTTCTCCTACCTCAGACTTTTTCTTCAGTCCTTTTCTAGATTATCCTCTTTTTCTTCACCTCTAGGTGTTAGAGTTTCTTAAGGCCATCTTTTTTTCCCACTCTGCCATCTCTCCCTAGATAATCGTCTTGCTGTGACTTAATTTACCATATTGGGATAACTCCCAAATTTTTTATTTTGAATGAAGTCTGGTTTTCAGATTTTTGTACCCAACTATATATTTCTGTACTAGGAGGTGGGCACCACAGATTCAACATGTACACCAGCCTGATCCTCTTCAGTGTTCCTAGTCTAGTTAATGATACCTTTCCTGAGTTGATTCTGCCATAAACTTAGGGATAATTCTTAATCTCTCCTTTATCCCTCTTTGTCCAACCTTTCAACAGGTCATGTCATATCTACTCCATAATATGTCCTGATTCTATCCGCTTGTCACTTGCACTGTTGGCCTGTCTTACCCACATCATTATCCTCTCCTTCTTAGACAACTATAATATAATAATAACCTTCTAACTGGTCATCTTGCATTCACTTCTGCTTTTACCTGAGTCTCCACATAACAATGTATTTTTAAAATTTGTAGTTTTAAAAGACAGATCTCATCCTATTCTACTCCTTAAAACAGTTGAGTGGCTATTACTCTTACCATAATGCCCAAATACTTTTTTGTAGCCTACATCATCTTAAATAATCTGACATCTTCTGTAGGTTTATCTCTATTCTTTCTACTCCAGCCACATTTGCTCCTTCGTGCCCCAGGAGCTGTGTACAAGCAATCACCTCTGCTTGAAATCTTCCTTTACACACCTCTCTTCACCCTGCTAATTTTTATTCTTCAGTTCCCACATAAATTTCACTTTTTCAGGGAAGTTTTATTTTCTCATATGAGGTTAAGTTACTTTTAAAAAGCTTTTTGTACTTTTTTTTTTAAGGACTTAATCACAGTTGTACTTTCTTACATGACACTCTTTATCATCTGTCTCTCCCATTAAACTGTAAACTCTTTGATAGCAATGACTGTCTTACTCACCTTAACATCTAACCAGGGGTCTGGCTCCTAGTAAAAGCATGCAGTGAATATTTTTTGAATGAACTGAATGATTGAATACCTTTCAACAAACTAGAACAATGTCAAATAGTAAAACTAACTTGTTTTTTGTAGCATTTCATTTAGATAGAAGAAATTCACCACCAAATAGTTTGACACCGTGTCTAAAGATTCGGAATATGTTTGATCCCGTTATGTAAGTATTATGATCAGGGGTACATGTAACTCTTATTCTGAATATTTGGCTGGAAAATGCATGATATTCTTATAATGGTGTGTCTGTAATTGAAAATGTTTTTCTTCTGAATCTCTACCACAGAAATGTTATGTTTTTCTCTTTCATTAAATTCCAAGCAAAGATTTGGCCAAAGGACACTAATGTATAAAGATTTGTAAAACTTTTATAAATCTTTGTATTCCTTATGAATCCTCATAGCAGATAGATAAATGCTTGAGGCAAATTAATGACTCACAATGACAAAGAGTACCCTTTATTAAATGTGTAAGTCATTATACATGACTGTCAATATTTTTGCCTCAGTAGAAAATATAGATACAATCACTGCTGCTTACAAATTTCAAATCTCAAATTGTAAAAAGTTTCCTACAAAGATGTATATACCTGCTTCTCTACAAAGTCCTGTCTCCACTTGTCAATATAATATTTGAAGAACTTTTCAGACTTTATAATTCCAACAACATATGCTTCCAGAGAATAGCACAGTCAAAAGTGACTGCCTTAGAATTCACAGTATTTCATATATAAGCTGTAATAATTCTTAGAATTAGCTTCCTGAGGGCACTGCTTATCTATCCAGTGATAGTACAGATCAAATTCTGTTTGTTTTAAAAGTCCCAACAGTGGCAATTACAATATGTATAAAATACCCCCAAAGTCTCATCTAATCATTCATTGATGAAATTCCAAATAAGTGACAGCAAAATTGGAAATGTGAGGAAGCAGTATGCACACGTGTTTGCACGCGGGCGCACACACACACACAGAGAGAGAGAGAGAGAGAGACAAACACCGCCTCTATTTTGCAGAGATAGAAACAATTAGTAATGTGATGATACCTCTGTTGGGAATCTTACCTCATGCCTTAGGAATTGGCAAGTCCACTATTTTATTACCTAAGATGAAAATTTGTGATTTGAAGTGAAGTCACTTTCCTCTCTCTCCTGCCATCTTTGTCTCACAAGCAAGACAAATGTCCCTTACCACAGCAGAAACACCTTAAAACTGTCATTATAGTAAGGTGACTGTACAAAATGTTAGTCCTGTATCAATTATTTTGGAAAAGAGAAGCTCAAATGTAGTATTTACTAAGAATTTTCTTTAGGAATTTGAACTTATCATTACAATTAAAGAAAATAACATTCGGCTGGGCACAGTGGCTCACACCTATAATCCCAGTGCTTTGGGAAGCTGAGGTGGGTGGATCACTTGAACTCAGGAGTTCGAGACCAGCCTGGGCAATGTGGCAAAACCCCGTCTCTACAAAAAATACAAAAGAAATTAGCCAGAATTGGTGGTGTGCGCCTATAGTCCCAGCTATTTGGGAGGCTGAGGTGGGAGAATGGTTTGAGCCTGGGAGGCACATGTTGCAGTGAGCCGAGATCATGCCACTGCACTCCAGCCTGGGTGACAAAGCGAGACCCTGTCTCAAATAAATAACATTTAACTTTTACAACTTTAATAAGTTCACAACTCATTTAAAGTGCTTATTAACAATAGAAAGAAAACAGAAATTACTGTAAGTACACAGGATTTTTAAACATAGGAATGACCCAATCCATTTATTCTGCAGCGGTGGGCTAGTCTTTCATTGCCTCAGCTCTCTGCACTCTTTTTTTTTTTTTTTGGGACGGAGTCTCACTCTGTTTCCCAGGGTTGAGTGCAGTGGCGTGATCTCGGCTCACTGCAAGCTCTGCCTCCCAGGTTCACGCCATTCTCCTGCCTCAGCCTCCCGAGTAGCTGGGACTACAGGCACCTGCCACCACGCCTGGCTAATTTTTTTTTTTTTTTTTGTATTTTTAGTAGAGACGGGGTTTCACCGTGTTAGCCAGGATGGTCTCGATCTCCTGACCTCATGATCCGCCTGCCTCGGCCTCTCAAAGTGCTGGGATTACAGGCATGAGCCACCGTGCCTGGCCAGCGCTCTGCACTCTTTTACTGGAAAGTGGGAGGAGGGCTGAGACTTCTGAATTGTAATTTTTAAATCTACCTTCTGTTAGTCAACAAGCATTTACTTAATACCAATTAAAATCGTATGTGGTTTTAAAACTATACCAATTCTAGTAATATATATATGTTGTAAGAGACAATGAAGAATTTTTACCAAGTAGGAATATGGTTGTTGATTTTTGTTTTCATTAACTTTTAGGGAAATAGGGGATCAGTGGCATTTGGCAATTCAAGAAGCAATTTTAGAAAAATGCAGTGATAATGATGGCATTGTTCACATTGCAGTAGACAAAAATTCACGTGAGGTAAAGTAACTTTTGGTATTGAATTTCACGTTTTGGATTTGTTGCTATTAAACTAAGACTATTTTCTTTCTTTTTTAATATCACAGGGTTGTGTATATGTTAAATGTCTGTCTCCAGAATATGCTGGAAAGGCTTTTAAAGCATTGCATGGCTCTTGGTTTGATGGTAAGAAATTTGAGTACTACAAACATTTTGAAAAGATAGTTATAGTTTAATTTTAAACTATACCAGATTTCAAATAAAAGAATTTAGGTTAGCATTTTTTTGAGTAATAATTTTAGATGACTTTATTTATGTTTTGTGCTCATATGTCTTTTACCACAGTTAATTTTCTGCAAATATTAAAGTTTTACTGATCTAAAATATTATTTTTATCTTACAACAGGGAAATTGGTTACAGTAAAATATTTACGACTAGATAGATACCACCATCGCTTTCCCCAGGCTCTCACTTCCAACACTCCATTGAAGCCATCAAATAAACATATGAACTCTATGTCTCATCTTCGTCTTCGGACTGGCCTAACCAATTCTCAAGGAAGTTCCTGAAAAGATTTTCTTCCATTTCTAAGACTGTTATTTACAATAGGAAAATTCCTGTTTGGCTTTTTGTCTTCCTTTTTAAATGCTTTTTGTATGTAATATTTTTATTGATGAATACATCTCTGAACGTTCCAGAAGTCTTAAGGTTCCAAAGGGATTTAGCAGTGAGGCAGCAATGCTGAGTAGGTAGGATAATTATTTCATTCAGTTTTTGGAGCTCAGTTAAGCCAGTACATTTAAAGTTTTGCATGAGGAACACTGCCTTTATTAAGCATTTTCAGATGTGGTTGTATTTTTGCCCCAAGAAGTGTTTGGATAACCACACAAAAGCATGATGAAAAGGCTTCTTGTAGTCCCATAATTTCTTGTGAACTAATGTTGTGAATTTTTGTATACAGTCACCTGCATAGTTCCTACAGGCTAATGTGGTAAAACTGTTGATTTCCCAATTTAACCTTAGGTTTCTGTTGCTTATAAGCGATTCATTTGCTACGGCTGGAATATGGGAAAATTAATTTGGGCTTAGTGGTTACAAATATGTGTAAGTGGATGTATATGTACTTAAACTGGCTTTGTATATATGTATAAATGCTGGTGGTGGTGAAAGTAGTCTTGTTTTATGAGGATGTCTGCATTAAAGCAGTAAAATAAGCTTTCTATTTTATTCATAATCTAATGTGTGTGTATATATGTATGTGTGTATGTGTGTGTATATATAGATGTATATATATACACACACAGAGATATACACATATGGCTGTACTTTTGCATAGATCAAACAGCCAAACATCTGGAAGTATTAGATACAAGTTTAAAATATCTTTTATAGGTTTTATATAAAAATGTCTGAGTATGATTTTGTGTGAAAGTTCTGATACCAGTTGTAATAGAGTCAAATTTATGTGAGCAATAAAGAAGAAATTGGCAGATATTGGAAAAATATTTTGTGAAAAGCTGTATTTATTATAAATACTAGGGCCATGACATAGTACCATTGGGATTAAGTCATTTTCCCAATCTATTTATAATTTAATGATATGTTAGTGCCTCTGTTATATGTCAAGTTTAAAGCAGGGCACATTGTTGCAGCAAAATGTGTATTTGACAAATTATACTTGCAATTTTGGGTCATGAAAGTTTGCAATATAGTAAATGCACGATTGACTGTTGCTTTGTGCCTCAGTATTTAATTTGTTTCGGTAAACTTACTTTATTACTGTTTATGATTTCAGATAAAAATAGTTGCTGAGTAAATTTTACTTGTAATCTACAATTGGCTTTTTAAAAATAACCTGTTGATATATAATTGTCAGTCCAAATGAATATGTGAAACAGCTGGAATTGTACCAATTTTGGTTGTATTTAAAGCTCAGTTTCCTTTTTGTTTTATTGTATGCGTTGGGTTTGCAGCATGAACTTGCACAGATAATGCACGTTTTCTGGTTAAGTAAACATGATGCACACTATTCTGTAACAGAAAGCCCTATTGTGCCTTACCTGTGTGCTTTTGTGGGCACCTTGTTTATGAAGAATAAAAAATGATTTGTTATCTGAAGAGAATAAATTTTAAATTCTCAGTTTATGTCTCAGATGCTAACGTGTGAAAATATAAATATATATAATATATAAAGTAACCAATCTTCCTGTATTTTATGTGCATCATAGTGATTTATCTGAGCTTAGTGACCCCCATCTTGTAACCTGTTGCAAGAGTGAATGTAAAAAATAGTTGTGGCATTTTAAAAGGTCGCCTTTGATGCAGATGCATCTTTTTCTTGCTTCTAAAACATATTTCATGTAAACATTGTACATTTATTATTGTAATATATACTATTATGCAGCTTATTTTACCTGAAACTGTTAAGCCGACCAAGATCCCTCCCTGCAAGACAGATGGGAATGTGTATAATAACTAGGTATTTGAGAAGTTCTGAAGTTTGATGTAACCTGTTACTTGTCCTGTTAAAAAAAGGAAAAAATTCTAATTAAAAATTTATTAGTTTTTTTTTATGTGTCTTGGCTTTTTAAAAACATTTTAAGTGCCCTGTGTCTGTATTTATTTTTTTACCAGTGAAAATAGGTGTCTTTAGTTTAAATGTTTGACAGCCTGAATATTTGTGCTTATAAAGATGAATGAAGACCATAAAGTTAATTTTAACTATCCTTCCCCTCAGCATTTTATTTTTCTTTATGAAAATGTCTTCATCCAACTTTCAAGTATTTGAACCAAAATGGGGCAAGAATGTCAATCAGCTACATCACAAAGCATTAGTTCTGCTAGATACTTTTTCACAGCAAGACTTTCTTAAAAAGGAAGCATTTCTTTTTCTTTTAACATTCTGACTTGAATTCTATTGCATTATAAACTATTAACAGTTCATAGGCTAGTTACTTTAAATAGCATTGGTTTAGACTTTTTGATATGTTAATCAAGTAAAAAGAAGACTAGTCAGTCATGTGGTACACTTATTGATTACTAACAAATGCCAAGTACTGTTACGTGTTAGGGATACAAAGATGAAAAACACATGACCGAATCCTCAAGATGGTCACAGTCTAGAGGAAGAACACAGAGCAGATAAAAGATAATGTGGAAAGTACAGTGAGAGCAAAACAGGCAGAGGAATTCTGGGAGTAAAGAAAGGCACCTTATGCATCTTAATATAGAGAGAAGACCTCAGGGCAGGTGAGGCAACAGCTGAGCCCTATTTTAATTCAGTTGAACACTTACTACCTCTTAATTAGTATAGATACAATGATAAAATTTCCCTTTCCCTTGAGCTCTCAGGAGAGCTTCTATTACTGTGATGAGCTCATGAAAATCAATGTGTGTGATCTGTGTAATTACAAAATGAATACTCATTGGTATGTAGATTCATGAATATCTTGTGAATATTGAAGGCTGATGTTGGGTTTTGTTATATTTTCCTTGTATTCACAGTTTGAATGGCAAATTACGATTTCCAAGTGAACTGTGGTTTGATGTGTCATGTGCCCAGAACATTTCCCTTAATAAGATTTACCTTGCAGTTCTTCCTCCCTGCTCCTGTTGACATCACATTATTGTAAGTCCCCTACATGGCTTTTTTGCCTTTTTTTTTTTTTTTCCTAGACTTACCTTGTCAAGTCACTTTTTCCAGATGACTCACACAGGGTGCTAAATCAATCAGAATTTTGGCAATCACTCTTTTAGGAAGGATGCTGAAGAACAGACACTTAAGAACTGAGATGATTAGGAACCAGAGGTTGTGCTGAATGTCCAGAATGCTCTTGACCTTTAAGAATAAACTGAGTGTCCAGAATGCTCTTGACCTTTAAATCCCATTGGTTAAACGTTATGGCTAGAAATGCATTCTCATGGTGGTTTTCTATGCCTGAGAACCTCTACTAGGGGCAACAAGATATATGCATTTTATTGATTCTTAGATTTTAAAACCAGTAGAGCCTGTGTAACTCAGATTTACTTTTTCTTTCATGTGTAGACATTGGAGACCTGAGAATGCTCCTGAAACTGGAAAGAGGGCAATATAGGTATAGAGAGCACATGAACAAAGATTGATGAGAAACAACCCAGTTTATGCATAAACTAAAAGCAGAACTGGGTGTGGTGGCTCACGCGTGTAATCCCAACTAGTTTAGTTAAGAGGCTGAGACGGGAGGATCGCTTGAGGCCTGGAGTTTAAGACCAGCCTTGGGCAACATTTAGACCCATCTCTAAATGAGAAAAAGAGGTAGCTGGGCGAGGTGGCACACACTTGTAGTCCCCATCTACTTGGGAGGCTGAGGTGGGAGGATTGCTTGAGCCCACAAGTTCAATGCTGCAGTAAGCTATCATCATGCCACTGAGCTCCAGCTTGAGTGACAGAATGAGACTCCATATCTAAATAAAAAATCAGTTGGCCAACATGGCAAAACCCTGTCTCTACTAAAAATACAAAAAAAATTAGCCAGGCATGGTGGCATGCACCTGTAGTCCCAGCTACTCAGGAGGTTCAGGCATGAGAATTGCTTGAATGTGGGAGGTGGAGGTTGCAGTGGGCCAAGATTGCACTACTTCACTCCAGCCTTGGTGAGCAAGACTCTGTCTCGAAACAAAAAAACAACAAACCATAAGCAGTTTCTTATGACTGAATCACTAAGGACATCAATAGATAAGAAAGGTAGGCAATGGTCGCATCTTTGTAGGTCACATGAAGATTGGATGTTGGCTATTAAAGGGAGTTTAGGTGAGAAATGGATGATAAGGATTTGTTGGCATGAAAAATAGAGAAAAGATTTGAAGAATAAGATAAAATGGGAAAGATTTGATTATTGACAGAGAAACTGATATCTAATTATTTAGCATGGGAAATCTAAAATCCCAACATTTGGGGAATAGATGGTAAGGAACAGATTGGATAGGAAAAATGATAAATTGGGGTTTTGGCTATGTTAAGTTTGACATGCCTACAAAACATTTAGGTGGATGTTTCTAGCAAGTGAAGGGGGATCTACATTTCTGAGATATTTTGAGAACTGTCTGAGGGAGGTACAATTTGGGAGTTAGAACCATGACTGTGGGTTAGATGACCCAGAGAGTCCAAATGGTTAATCCCATTTCTGCCTTACTTACCTGTGTGGCCCTTAGATGGGGATTGGGGATGGGGTGAAGTAGAAAGGAAAATTTGAACTAAATTAAGAAGGTAGAATTTGAGAAGGTCTTTGAATGAAGTAAGTTAAAGTGTAATCTAATATGACTATCACATTTCTGGTTTGGGTAGCTGGTTGGCTGGTGATGACATTCCCCAAATTATAGATTACAATTGTTCCATGGTATCTGCAGGGGATTGGTTCCAGGACCCCTATGGACACTAAAATCCACAGGTGCTCAAATCCCATATATATAAAATGGCATAGTATTTGCATTGCATACAGTCTACTCATACCCTTCCATATACTGTAAATCATCTCTAGATTATTTTTATTACCTAATACCATGTTATTGCCATCTAAATAGTTGTTATACTGTGTTTTTATTATTTTAAATTTTTTTTGAATATTTTCTATCTGCAGTTTGTTTAATCCACAGATTTAGAGCTTGTGGATACACAGGGCTGACTGCACTAGAGGAGGGGAGCAAGAAGCCAGTTACGGTGCTAGATAAGATGTCCTATAATTGACAAAATAAAGCAAAATAATCCTTCTGACTTCTCTTTGTCTATTGCAGAACATTGTTGGAGGAAGGGCAAGAGGGGGCTGTCTTTGAGGATCTCTCCTCTCCACAAAACAGAATTAACTTATAAAATGTTCTGCCATTGTCTGTGATTCTTTGATATTGATTAGAAATTCTCCTAGTTTGTAGAAAACTGAGATTTTGTATAGATCTAGAAACCTGCGGCTGTCAAAAGAAGGAATACATGCTAAAGTTGACTTTTGTCAACTTTTGAACTCTTCTTAAATGGTTTGTTTTACACTCAAAACTAGAAACTTGTTTTAGGCTTTATGTTAGACAGCCTGTGTAACTGTAGTCAAGTCATTTGGCCTGAAAGGCTTTTTCTTTTTCTTTTCCTTCTTTTTTTTTTTTTTTTTTTTTTGGTGACTTCATTTTGTTGAAGTGATTTAAAAATACAACTTTTAAAGGGCAGTCCTATTTTTATAGTTCCAAATGTTGCAATACTTTTTACAAAAACAAACAAAAAAGTTACTAATGTGGAATTTTAAAATTTCAGTGACTATTTTCTACTAAATAATAGTGAAATTCAAGTTGGATTTCAAGGCCTGCCTTTATCTAGACAGGTGCTGTTTCAGAGAAATATGTCAGTTGTGTAATTAATAGTTAGAATTCTAATGGCCACACTAAAAAAAGTATAAAATGGGTAAAATTATTTTTTGGATGTTTAACCTTACGTATTCAGATTATCTGAACCTGTCATAAAAATGTTATTTTACATACTTCAAAATCTGGAGTATATATTATAGCTAAGGTGACCCTGGGATATATGACTTAAGTGCTAAAAGCTATACAGTGGGCACCTTATTTACAGCCTATCTTAATCAGATTTGACATTTTAATTGGAAATACTTGATCTATATTGAGATATAAAACCTACAGTTGAAACAGTAGATTCACATACCCAAGTTCTTCCCAAATACTTAAAAGTTTTAAAATTTAAATTCAAATTTAAATTAATTAGAATTAATCAAAACTTCAGTCCTTCAGTTGTACTACCCACATGTAGCCAATAGCCACATATAGACAGTGGCTACCATGAGTACAAGTCTAAACCAACCTGTACCTTTCTAGCCAAATCCCAGTCCTCACCCATCTACCTGTGCTCCAGCTGAACTGAACTGCTTGCCTGTCTTCTATATACCTAACTTTTACTTGATTCTGCTTTTACTGATAACTCTCCTATTATGCCTCCTTCACTTAACCTTCTCCAGCCACACTGGTCTTCTATTTCTCCTATATACTTCCTACCTATAGGGCCTTCACACTTGCTGATCTCTGCCTGTAACATTATTTCCCTGGGACCAGATCTTTGAATGATCTGCTTCTCCTTATTCAGGTTTCAGCTCACATCTCTTCACAGAGATCTTCTCTGGCCTTTCTCTTTTAAATTGCTGTTTTATTTTCTTATTAATATCTGAAAGTATCTTACATATTTATTGCCTATATCCCTTGCTACAATATCAATCCCCATAAGAATAGGGAGTCTTATTTTTGTGTTGTTTACTTGATTTTTAGGTCCCCAAATAGTGTCTGGCTTAAATTAGGTGCTCAGTATATATTTTTTGAATCAACCCATACACTTTATTCTGTTACTCTGCATCTAAAATTAAATTTGTGTTTTGATTCTAGGGAGTTCAATATAACTTTCAGGGACCTAATTTCTTCTTAAGTAGTGCTTTAGCAGAATCCCACAGATTTTAATGTGTTGTATTTTCATTTGTATTCAGTCCAGAATACATTCTAATTTCCCTTTTGAGTTCTTCTTTGCCCCCTGGGTTATTTAGGAATGTGTTATTTAGTTTCCTGATACTTGAGGATTTTCCAGGTAACTTTACTTACACTTTTGATTTCTAATTTTATTCCTTTAGCATCCATTGAATGATTTGAATCCTTTTAAGGTTGAGACTTACTTTATGGTCCACAACACAAACTTTCCGTAAAAATTCTATGTGTACTTGAAAAAGAGTGTTTTCTGCTGTTATTTGGTGGGCTGTTTTATAAATGTAAACTTGATGAAGTTGTTTGATAGTATTATTCAAGTCTTCTGTATTCTTACTAATTTTCCATCTACCTGGTAATTATTGAGAAGGGTTATTGAAATCTCTAACTATAATTGGGGATTTGCCTATCTCTTGCAGTTCTGACAGGTTTTGCTTCATGTATTTTAAAGCTCTGTTATTACGTATATAAATAATTAGGGTTATTATATTCTCTGTGTTTTGACTCCTTTATTATCATGGAAGTGATCTTTATCCCTGATAATATTCTTTGCTCTGAAATCTACTTTGATATTAAGATAGCCACTCTAGCTTTCTTTTGATAAGTGGTAGAAGGGTACATCTTTTTTTCATTTATTTTTAACTTATTCATATCTTCATATTTAAACTATGTTTCTTGTAGGCAGTATTTAATTAGATCTTTTTAAAAGATCTGGTCTGATCACTCAATCTCTGCCTTTTAATTGGGGTATATACGACATTTACATTTAACATTTAATGTGATTATTCATTTGGTTAAGTTTAAGTCTCATTTTGCTGTTTATTTTTTATTTGTCTCATCTGTTGTTTCCTTTTCCTTTTTTCCTGACTCTTTTGGACCGAGTATTTTTATGGTTTCATCTTATCTCCTTTGTGGCTCTTTGTTTTGATTTTAGTGGTTTCATTAGGGTTTATAATATACATCTCTAACTTGTCACAACCTACCTTTAAATGATATTTTACCACTTCATGTATAGTGTAAGAACCTTTACAATAATATACTTAACATTTTTCCCTTCCTAATCTTGTTTCATCGATATCATTATATATATATATTGTTCACAACACATTGTTTAATTTTGGTTTATACAATTATCTTTTCAAAAGATTTCAACAAGAAAAATAAAAAATAGTAACATTTAGTTACTATTTTCAGTGCTCTTCATTCCTTTGTGTAGGATCATACTCCACCTGGTAGCATTTTCCATAAGCCTACGGAACTTAACTTTTCTTGTAGAGAAGGTATGCTGGAGATGAATTCTTTCAGCTGTTGAAAACAGGCACTATTCCTGGAACGTAACCATTAGTCACTCTTACCTCTAGTCCTTTCTATTGGTTCTTTCAACTGGTAGTTTCTTCACACATGTATTGATCAGCACCTTGTAGCAAACTTGAGAGGAACCCTCCATAGATCTCTAGAATTTTCTCTGCTGCTTTGTCATCTCTGGTATTCTGTCCTGTGAACTCTAGCTACCTTGGTCTTCCCAGACTCTTGACTCTGTTTCCTCAACTCAGGGAGCCATTGGTGTCTACCTGGCATTTTTCCTTGCTGCTTCGTAGCTTGGAAACTCTCAAGGTACTATGCTGGGACAACCATCGGTCTCACCTTGTCTGCTTCCTGTTTCTCAAGGATCACTGTCCTTTGTCTTATGTCCTGTGTCTTAAAAACCACTGTTTCATATATTTTATCCAGTTTTTTTCCCAGACAAGAGGGTAAATCCCTGTTACTTCATCTTGGCATAAAGTAGAAGTCTACAATCATTTTGGAAAAGGATAGAACCTTGTTTTCTTCATATTAACATATTTACTAACTGACTCTCTACACCTATGGGATAACATAAATTAAAGAGGAAGAGCTCACACCTGTAATCCCAGCTACTTGGAAGGCTGAGGCTGGAGGACTGCTTGAGCCCAGGAGTTCACTACCAGCCAAGGCAACATAGCAAGACCCTTTCTCTAAAAATAAAAATAGGGCGAGCATGGTGTCGCATACCTATGGTCCTAGCTACTCAGGAGGCTAAGGCAGGAGTATCGCTTGAGCTCAGAAGTTCAAGGCTGCAGTGAGCTATGATCACACCACTGCACTCCAGCCTGGGTGACAGAGCAATACCCTGTCTAGAAAATAAAAAAAAATTAAAAAAAGAGGAAGTATCCGTAGTCTTATGAGGGCTTTTAAAAATTATATAAGAATCATTTTGATACTTGCAGGGCAAGATTGTGTCTGATTAGCAACTAACAATTAGTGCCTCCCAACATCTTTCTAAAATACGATAGAAAATCGGAAAAAGATGAAAAGTTTTAATGCCTGAAACTAAGGCTGATAACCAACCTATTGATTCAAGTAGGGAAGAATTGCCTGCAGGACTTAATATAGAATATGTGGAGCATAAATTAGAATATATGTAGTGTGCGTAGACACACACTCTTTATCACTTGAAGAAAATCAGTCCTGATGGTCTAAGAAATCAGGTTTGAGATATCCAGTTCTTCCTAAAATGCCTTCTCCCTCAAAGATGTGAGTCCAGACCAGTGGTTTGCTAGATCTGGTTTTCGTACCATTTTGTGAGAGATAACTATAAAATTTTAAATAAATTTTTGCCAGCTAGTTGTTAAACACAAATGTCATTTTGATTTTGCAATTGACCATGTTGGGAGTATTTACACCTTGGGAATCAGACTCAACAAACTAGGGTTCCTTTTTTTCCTGAGTTGTTAAACACCGTTAAACATTTACTGCACTGAGTATGATGATAGGTGTGGGTTTGTCATATATAGCCTTTATCGTGTTGGGTTACACTCCTTCCATGTCTAATTTGTTGACAGTTTTTATCATGAAAGGATGTTGAATTTATCACATGCTTTTTCTGCATCTGTTGAGGTAATCATGTGGTTTTTGTCCTTCATTCTGTTAATGTAGTGTATCACATGTATAGTTTTGTGTATGTTGAACTATCTTTGTATCCCTGAGATAATTCCCACTTGGTCACGATGAATGATCCTTTTAATGTGCTATTGAATTCAATTTGCTAGTGTTTTATTGAGGATTTCTTCATCTGTGTTCATCAGGGATACTGGCCTGTAGTTTTCTTTTCTTGTAGTGTCCTTGTCTGGCTTTGGTATCAGGGTAATGCTGGCCTCGTAAAATGAGTTTGGAGGTTTCCCCTTCTCTTCAATTTTTTGGAAGAGTGTGAGAAGGATTAGTATTACTTCTTCAAATATTTGGTAGAATTCAGCAGTGAAGCTATTAGGTCCTGAACTTTGTTTTCTTATTTTCTTTCTTTTTACTTTTTTCTTTTCTTTTCTTTTCTTTTTTTTTTTTGAGACAGAGTCTTGCTCTGTCACCCAGGCTGAAGTGCAATGGTGTGATCTCGGCTCACTGCAGACTCTGCCTACTGGGTTCAAGGGATTCTCCTGCCTCAGCCTCCAGAGTAGCTGGGATTACAGTCACCTGCCCCCATGCCCGGCTAATTCTTTTTGTATTTTTAATAGAGACAGGGTTTTGCCACATTGGCCAGGCTGGTATCGAACTCCTGGTCTCAGGTGATCCACCCGCCTCAGCCTCCCAAAGTGCTGGGATTACAGGCATGAACCACCGCACCCAGCCTGAACTTTATTTTTTTCTTGACCTTGCTGTGAATTAGGCTTTGGTTTAAGGGAATGTTGTGGCAGGTTTGATCCTCTATCCGTATTACTCAAACTTTCTTCATATCAGCAACAAGGCTGTATCACTTTCTTATCATTCATGTGTCTCCTGGAGAAGAATTTTTAATTTCCTTCAAGAACTTTTTCCTTTCATTCACAGTTTGGCTATCTGTTTAGTTCAAGAGGCCTAGCTTTTGGCCTCTCTTGGCTTTTTACATGCCTTCCTCTCTAAGCTTAATCATTTCTAGCTTTTGATTTAAAGTGAGAGATGTGCAACTCTTCCTTTCACTTGAATGTTTAGAGGCCATTGTAAGGTTATCCACTGGCCTTTTTCTTTTTTTTGAGATGGAGCCTCACTCTTTCGCCCAGGCTGGAGTGCAATGGTGCGATTTCAGCTCACTGCAACCTCTGCCTCCCAGGCTCAACGATTCTCCTGCCTTAGCCTCCTGAGTAGCTGGAATTACAGGCACCTGCCACCACCCCTGCCTAATGTTTGCATTTTTAGTAGAGATGGGTTTTCCCCATGTTGGCCAAGCTGGTCTTGAACTCCTGACCTCAAGTGATCCGCCCGCCTCAGCCTCCTAAAGTGCTGGATTACAGGCGTGAGCCACTGGGCCCAGCCTAATTGGCCTAATTTTAATATTATTGTTTCTCAGGAATATGGAGACCCGAGGAGAGGGAGAAAGATGGGGAAACAGCTGTCAGTGGAGCAGCCAGAACACATACAACATTTATCAATTAAGTTTGCCATGTATGTGGGTGCAGTTTGTGGCATCCCAAAACAATTACAATAGTAACAGCAGAGATCACTGTTCACACATTACCATAATAGATATAATAATAATGAAAAAGTTTGAAATATTGTAAAAATTACCAAAATGTGACACAGAGACATGAAGTAAACGCATGCTGTTGGAAAAATGGCATCAATAGACTTGCTTGACTCAGGGTTGCCACAACCTTCAATCTGTAAAAAAATGCATTATCTGTGAATGAAGTATGCCTGTATTGTATTATTGAAAATCACTGGGGGGAAAACATTTACCAGCATATCTCTTACTTAAACAAACTTTAAAAACTGGATAACTATCCTGATGGCAATTTGGAAATTACTTTTAAGATGGTTTCCTCCAGCCTCTCCTCTCATTGCCATTTCTTCTCATTCTAATTACTTTGAAAGATGACAATTCTCAAGCCACCAGCAAGTAATAAGCAAAAGGAGCACTGAGACACACTCAGAGAAGAGTAATTCCAGCAATTAATAAGATTATAGAGGGAGAAATGCAAGGAGAGTACAAGTGGTGAAATATATTGAGAATGATGGTTTTCATTTTATTGGCTCAGAGTATTAGGGAAAAGACTCAAGAAAGGAAATTAGCCTAATTTCTTTTCCTCAGGAGGAAGACTAATTTCTGTATGTGAAATTAGTCTCTTTCTGAATGCAAAATTAGTCTTCCTCCTAAGAGTTGTGGACTGGCTGGGTAGAGTGGCTCATGCCTATAATCTGAACACTTTGGGAGGCTGAGGCAGGAGAATCACTTGAGCTCAGGAGTTCAAGACCAGCTTGGGGAACATAGTGAGACCTTGTCTCTACTTAAAAAAAAAAAAAAAATTAACCAGGCATGGTGGTGCCTGCCTGTAGTCTCAGCTATTCAGGAGGCTGAGGCAGGAGGATCACTTGAGCACAGGAGATAGAGGGTGCAGTAAGCTATGATTGTGCAACTGCACTACAGCCTGGGTGACAGAGCAAGACTCTGTCTCCAAAAAAAAAAAAAAAAAGAGAGTTGTGGACATTAGCTTGAAATTTCGATACAGATTTGTGGAAAAGATTCTTGCAACACTTGGTTTTTTGATCACAAGGTTGGATGATAGTTTAAAAAAAACACCTCAGTATGCATATGGGCCCAAAGGTTGATTAAAGGGTGATAATGAAATACAGAGAGATGGTTCTGGGGACGCACTGCTCCTTCCTACAAGCTGCTCTACAGAGTTAATAAGGGGAGTTAGTTATTAGACTTCCTTACTCCATCATCACTCCATTTTTTTAGTCCCTCCTTCATATTTTCCATCTCTTTGTCTTTCTGTACTACATGCTGAGAAACTTCTTCACATCCATTTTTGAGTACACTAATTTTATGTTCAGCTGGGTTTAATCAACTCAAAAATAGGATTTTAAAAATTTGTTTTTATGAGATATATTAGGTGTATTTATCTCAACTTTATTGAGGTATAAGTCACATATCATACAGTTCATCTATTTAAAGTGTATAATTTAGTAATTTTTAGTGTATTCATAGAGTTGTGTAAACAGCACCACAATCAGTTTTAGAATATTATCATCACCCCAAGAAGAAACTTTACACCTCTTAACCATCACTCCCAATCCTCTTAACCCTCACATTCCTAGGCAACAACTAATCTTTCTGTGTCCTAATATTTTCCTATTCTGAACATTTCATATAAATGTAATCATACAATATGTGGTCCCTTGTGGCCAACTTCTTTCACTTAGAGTAATGTTGTCAGGGTTCATCCATGTTGTAGCATGTATCAGTACTTTATTGCTTTTTATAGCTGAATAATATGTATAGATATACTATATGTTATTTATGTGTTATTAATTGATGAACATTTGGGTTATTGCCACTTTTTTGCTTATTATGAAGAATGGTGGTATGACCATTCATATACTAGTTCTCAAATAGATATAGGTTTTCATTTATCTTGGGTATAAGTAGGAGTGGAAGTGAAGGTTGTGGCAACCCACAAGTCATATGGTAACTCAATGATTAACATTTTGAGGAACTGTCAGGCTGTTTTCCAAAGTAGCTGTACCATTTTACATTCTCACCAGCAGTGTATGAAGGTTCCAGTTTCTTCTCACCCTCTTCAATATTGTTATTATCTTTTTTAAAGCCATCCTAGTGGGTATGAAATGGTATCTTAGTGTTGGTTTGATTTGCATTTTCCCTGCTGGATTGTGATGTTGGGCATCTTTTATGTGCATATTGGCATTTATATATCTTCTTTGGAGAAATGCCTATTCAGATCATTTGTCCATTTTTAATTGGGGTATAGTCTTTATTACTGTGTTGTAAGAGTTCTTTAAATGTTGCAGATCACAAGTCCCTTATCAGATTTCGATGTGCAAATATTTTCTCCTATTTGTGGGCTCTTTACTCTCTTGATGATGTCTTTTATAGGACAGATGTTTTAAATTTTGATAAAGTCCAATTTATTTTTTGTTTTTGCTTATGGTTTGAGTATTTAAGAAACCATTGCCTAATACAAGGTTATAATGATTTACACCTATGTTTTCTTCTAAAAGTTCTATTGCTTTTCCTTTTACATTTAGGACTTTGATCCACTTTGAGTTAATTTTTTAACATTGTGTGAGGTAGTAGTCCAACTTCATTTTTCTGTATGTGGGTATCCATTTGCAACATCCCATGAGATATCCCAGCACTGAGCTATCTGTTGAAAAGACTGTTCCTTACCCAATTGAATTGTCTTGTCACCCTTGTCAAAAATCTACTGATTGTAAATGTGAAGGTTTATTTTTGGAATCTCAATTATATTTTATTGATTTATATGTCCATCCTTATGCTAATACCACACTGTCTTGATTACTGTAGCTTTCTAGCAAGTTTTTAAATCAAGAAGTGTGAGTCCTTCAACTTTGTTTTTCTTTGTCAAGATCATGTTGACTATTCTGGGTCCTTCAATTTCCTAATAATTTTGGTGGGATATGCTTCAATTATTGCAAAAAAGCCAGCTGGCATTTTGACAAATTATTTGAAAGCATGAAATGATAATTTTCACTTTATGTTTGATTTCTGCTCTATAATCAAAGAATCATTTTGCAAAATATCCCAGGCTTCATTTTTAAAAGGGTCTGTCTCTGATCATATAATTCCTTTCTGCTCTTCTTGTGGTCGTTTTTGTTGTTGTTGTTTGTTTGTTTGTTTGTTTTTAAGACAGGGTCTTGAGTGCAGTGGTGTGATCTTGGCTCACTGCAACCTCTGTCTCCCGGGCTAAAGCAATCCTCTCACCTCAGCCTCCCAAGTAGCTGGGACCACAAATGTGTGCCATCAAGCATGGCTAAGTTTTTGTATTTTTTTAGAGATGAGGTCTCTCCATGTTGCCCAGGCTTGTCTCGGACTCCTGGGCTTAAATGATCCACCCACCACAGTTTCTCAAATTGCTGGGATTACAGGCCTGAGCCACTGCGCCTGGCTTCCTTGTCATTGTTTTTTATCCTTTCCAACTTTTTTTTTAATTGCTAATTGGACAGACCCTGACACATTTCTGGTAATGCTTGTGATTTGAGCAGTTTTCTGTCATTTTTATTGACCTTGTGAAATCCTCCAATTTTGAGAAGTTTGCTAGTTCACTTTGTAGTGGAGTTTCATTGAACTTATATTGTGTTTTTAATGACAATCTGCAAGACACTGACACAGACATTAACATAATGGGCAGAAATAGATGGTACTGTCAAGCAGAGAAGGATATTCGAGGAGGTACTGACTTTTTAAAGAGCACTTTTGTAAGAGAATACTTTATGTTGTAATTCCACAAATAACCATATAACCTCCACATGAGGTTATATAGTTGATAAACACTTGAATTATGAAGATACTCTAGTATGTAAGAATTTAGTATATGATAAAGGTGGCTTTTAAAATTAGTGAGAAAAGTGAATCATTCAATAAAAGTGAAAAAAAAATTAAGAGGAAAGTTAGAGCCCTAATGTTACTAGTGCCAGGGCCTATGGCTTTGGCAACTGTGTTTCCTTAGAAGAGGCACAGGCTCTTTGGCTTGTAATAACTTAGAAGATCTTAATGAATTGAAACTTCCACATGGACAGTCACTCAATTTCCTCATACAAACTTGACTGACAGAGGATATCCTTCACAAAGATTTCCTATGTCCCAATAATATAACAAACGTTTAGTTGTGTTCTTGAAATTCAGGCTCTTCTCCTTACCAGGCTTCTGTCCTTACAGGACAAAAGGACAAAAGGACGATGGTTTCCTGATGCTTATTTTATTCAGGATTCTCATTTTGTTTGACAATCACCATTGGGCTCTTCTACACCACTACCAGCATTTGATTAACAGAACCCTAGTAACATATCAGTGAAACAGGGATCCTATTAGAGGAACATGTAAGTAGCAGAACTATTCTGGAACACAGCTTCCCAACTGATGTGCCATGAATGCGTTAGATTTGCCCAAATATTAGCTTTAGAGTGGTGGCAGAACTTGGGATAGTGGAGCTCAAGGCCTAGTTGCCTCCAGCAGGTTGTAAGCAGCTTCCTTATTGAACCAATGCACGGTACAATTATTATCCTTTTCTTTTTTTTTTTTTTTCTTTTGAGACGGAGTCTCGCTCTATCACCCAGGCTGGAGTGCAGTGGCGCGATCTCGGCTCACTGCAAACTCCGCTTCCCGGGTTCACGCCATTCTCTTGCCTCAGCCTTCTGAGTAGCTGGGACTACAGGCGCCCGCCACCGCGCCCGGCTAATTTTTTGTATTTTCAGTAGAGACGAGGTTTCACCGTGTTAGCCGGGATGGTCTCGATCTCCTGACCTCGTGATCCACCCGCCTCGGCCTCCCAAAGTGCTGGGATTACAGGCTTGAGCCACCGCGCCCAGCCAATTACTATCCTTTTCTTTGAGTGCCATTAAAGTTTGAAACAAGGTGGGGAAGCACTGTTCTAAGCAATTAGCTGGAAACAAGGAGAACATGAATAATATCACTAGGCAAACACAGTCATTTGGTTTAGGGAAGAGTATCACAGATTTCAGCAGAGAATGAATGAGGAAGCGGATTAGATTTTTTTCTGACTCTAAATCACTTCAATTCTATTTTCATATTAGACTTTATATCATTAATATGATATGTATATTAGTATCAAACTTCTGCAACTTTTACTTGTTAATACTCCTCTACATATACCCAGATAAGTTCCAGGAGGAATAAAGACTTGAGAAATAGTCATAAAATAAGCAAAAGAAAAATTAGAGGAAAACATTTGATATAGGTCTAAGCACAGAGATCAAGAAATGATAAAGAAAAATGTTACATGTTTGGTTGTATTAAAAGTTGTCTCCCATTCTGCAGGTTGTCTGTTCATGCTGACAATAGTTTCTTTTGCTGTTCAGAAGCTCTTAGTTTAATTAGATCCCACTTGTCAATTTCCGCTTTTGTTGCAATTGCTTTTGACATTTTCGTCATGAAATCTTTGCTCTTGCCTGTGTCCTGAATGACATTGCCTAGATTTTCTTCTAGGGTTTTTATAGTTTTGGGTTTTACATTTAAGTCTTTAATCCATCTTGACTTAATTTTTGTATAAGGCATAAGGAATAGATACAGTTTCAATTTTCCGCATATGGCTAGCCAATTTCCCCAGCACCATTTATTAAATAGAGAATCCTTTCTCCATTGCTTGTTTTTGTCAGGTTTGTCAACAATATTTTTACCTAATGCTGAATAATGATTGAAATTTTATTTTATTTTATTATTTTTTTGAGACGGAGTCTCGTTCCGTGGCCCAGGCTGAAGTGCAGTGGCACAATCTCGGCTCACTGCAAGCTCCGCCTCCCGGGTTCACGCCGTTCTTCTGCCTCAGCCTTCCAAGTAGCTGGGACTACTGGCGCCCACCACCACCCCCGACTAATTTTTTGTGTTTTTAGTAGAGACGGGGTTTCACCATGTTAGCCAGGATAGTCTCGATCTCCTGACTTCATGATCTACCCACCTTGGCCTCCCAAAGTGCTGGGATTACAGGCTTGAGCTACCGCGCCCAGCCAATTGCAAAAATATTCTTTAAAAATATTTTAACATAGACCAATATCTCAACAGAAAAGTAGTCAAATGACATCAGGAGATGATCCACAAATGAACAACTGCAAATGGCCAATAAATACATGAAATATTCAGCCACAGAAATAAAGGCAAATTAATGAGCAATTGAGAAGGAAACTGGATAAATTTGACTTCAGTTTAGGGAAAATAGGACCTTTACATAACGGTTGGTTGTTGCGTAACGTGATGAGCATTTCTGAAGGTCAATTTGGCAACATGTAACACAAAAATATTTTAACGTTCATACCCTTTGACCTTATGTTTTAATTTTTAGGAGTCTATTCTGAAGAAATTACCAGAGATAACATGAAGATAAATGAAAATGATGTTCATCACAACTTTATTTATATTGTGACTAAAAATTAAAAGCAACTAAATCTACAGATGTGGTAATAAGTAAATAACAGATTATCATATGGAATTCTGGAAAATCATCAAAATAGTGCCTTTGAGGATTATTTAAGATGCGGAAAATACTGTCTATGAACTGCTTAAGTTACATATACATTATATCATTCATATATATATATATATATATTTTTTTTTTTTTTAAATAGAGACAAGGTCTCATTTGGTCACCCAGGCTGGAGTACAGTGGCTCCATCGTAGCTCACTGTAGCCTCAAATTCCAGAGCTCAAACAGCCTCCCAAGTAGCTAGGACTACAGGCATGCCCACCATGCCAAGCTAATTAATATTTTTTTTTGTAGACACAGGGTCTTGCCGTATTGCTTAGGATGGTCTGAATTCCTGGCCTCAAGCTACCCTCCCACCTCAGCCTCCCAAAGCATTGAGATTTCAGGTGTAAGCCACTGCACCTAGCCTCAAATATATTTCATATAAGACACCGTCAATTGTAAGAGGCACCACTATTTTCTCTGGACCTTAAGAAAGAAAACAACAACAAAAATGACATTCAAGGTGTAGATTGTAATAGAAGACCCTAGCATAAAGTTAGGGTCAGGGTAATGAGAAGTAGACCTGTCTCTAGAAGGGAACTGTAAAGAAACCAATCAGTCCTTGTTCAGATTGTGGTTTCAACTCCTACTACCAGCATCATCTAAAAAGCTTAAGCAAAAAGAAAATTTAAAGTGCTCACAGGAGCAAGCTGTGGTTGCACCATCCACTGCACTCCAGCCTGGGTGACAGAGAGAGAACTTGTCTCAAAAAAAAAAAAAAAAAAAGAGTAGGTTTTGGGTATATTAAGTTTGAGATATCTGTTAGACATCCAAGAGGAGATGTAGAGCAGAAAGTCGTTGCTCAAGGGATGAGACAAGGATAGAGTTATACACTTGGGAATCACTGTATACAGATGGAACTTAAAGCCACATAACTGGATGAGATGAACCAATGAAATGAGCGCAGACAAGGCAGAAGAGAGTATTGGGTATTTCAACATTTCAAGATGGAGGAAGGAGCAGGAGCCAGCAAATCAGACTAAGTTGAAGGAGCTAATGAGGTAGAAGGATAAAGAAACGTTTTCAGAGGGAAATAGCGTTCAATGGTGTTGAAAACTTCTGAGGCATCAGGAAAGATGGTTTCAGTAGGTAGTTAGTAGGTATGAGCAGGACAGGAGAGGGTTCTCCCCGCCACATACACCAGGAGTGTTGGGTGACCATTAGATGATGGTCAGGTGGTTGTTAACTATTTCTCAAAGGAATAATTGCTAAAGTAATAAGTAATGACTGCCAGAGAAAGGCAGTTTTCTAATAGAAAACACCTGAGGCCCGGCGCAATAGATAGAAAACACCTGAGGCTAGGCGCGGTGGCTCACGCCTATAATCCCAGCACTTTGAGAAGCCAAGGTGGGCGGATCACCTGAGGTCAGGAGTTTGAGACCAGCCTGGCCAATATGGTGAAACCCCATCTCCACTAAGAAATAAAAAATTAGCTGGGCATGATGGCACACATCTTTAATCTCAGCTACTTGGGAGGCTGAGGCAGGAGAATCACTTGAATCCGGGAGGTGGAGGTTGCAGTGAGCTGAGATAGTACCACTGCTCTCCAGCCTGGAAAACAAAATGAGACTCCGTCTAAAAAAAAAAAAAAAAAAAAAAAAAAAAAAAAAAAAAAAAAAAAAGCAAAAAGCAAAACACCTGAAACTGATCAGCAATCAGCAGCTTCCCACCAAGATCTCAGGAGTGAGGAGAAGTAACACAAGATTCTGGAAGTATGCCAACATTTAAAACCCCGAGTCAAGAAGTCAAGCTGTGTACTTGGTATCTCAAGTTGCCTGCTTGGCCTTCTTCCAAATGTACTTCCCTTCCTTCATTTCTATCATTTCCTTACTGTTCTAAAGCTTTTTAATAAACTTTCACTCCTGCTGTAAAAAAACTTAAAAAAAAAAAAAGTGCTCACAGTTCGTAGTTCCCTCCAGGAAGAAGAAAACATCCATCCCCCTGGCAGAAATGAACCTTAATGCAGGTAGGCAGCAATTTTCTTATTTGTAATTTTGACAACAATTTTAAGATATCATTGATTCTGAAATGTATTATTTCTATATTAGTTGTTAAAAGGTGAAAAATTGTATGTTTAAAATAATTTGAGTGTATTCTCTACACACAATTGGAAGGAAATGCTCAAAAATTTAGCAATGGAGACCAGTCTGTTGGATTACATACCTATTTTACAAAATTCACCATGAATATTTATTACACATATTTAAATGTTTACCTTAATTGAGATTCTCATAATTGTCTTCATTCTGTTTATAAAATTTAATCTCCTGTGCTAATATATTTCGAATTACTGCCAACCTTTGGCAATAAATCTCAGACAATGAGAATTTTTATAACTTCAGCACTTCGGAAAAGGGCTATGTTTATTTTGCCTGGCATGAGTTGTTATTGTTAGCAGGTATAGAAAGGACTTCTGAAACACACCCAATCCTTCCATTGAGAGACAGGGTGGCAGGCGGGGAAGGGAAAATAGGGATAAGTGGTTAGGAGCATTGTCTCTGGAATCAGAACCATGCTTAGATTTCAGCTTTGACACATACTGATGGTAGTGTGGACTTAGGCAAGTTATTTAAATAGCTTGTTTCTTCATTTTTAAAACAGTAATAATTGTGTTATCAAGAGAACTCAATGAAATAATGTAAAATGACTGCCATGTAATATCACTGTTACTATTTCTTAACTGGTCTGTGAGAGCAACAACTTGATAATATGACTTATTTTTAACATCTCTTTGCTGTTCTTCATTGTGATCCCCCTTAATGATGCTCACACATAAGACTTGTGAAAATGTATTATCTCTTCAGTGCTTCCTTTTGAAATGACATATTCCCTATTCCAGCAAATAGAAAAAAGGAGTACACTCCTGACTAGCATAATCTTGATGCAAATACAAGACAAAAAGGGAAAATGCACAGGCCAATCTCACTGAATAGAGAAAATAGCAAAAATCCCAAACAAACCAAATTGGTCAGCAAACCAAATTCAGCAACATAGAGTGAGAATTACACATCATGGCCAAGTTGGATTTATTCCAGGAATGCAGTTTGACATTAGAAAATCAGGCTGGGCGCAGTGGCTCACACTTGTAATCCTAGCACTTTGGGAAGCCAAGGCAGACGGATCACCTGAGGTCAGGAGTTCGAGGCCAGCCTGGCCAACATGGTGAAACCCCATCTCTGCTAAAAATACAAAAAAATTAGCTAGGCGTGGTGGTGAGTGCCTGTAATCCCAGCTACTCGGGAGGCTGAGGCAAGAGAATCTCTTGAAACCAAGAGGTGAAGGTTGCAGTGAGCTGAGATCATGCAACCTGGGTGACAGAGCAAGACTCCATCTCAAAAAAAAAAAAAAAAGAAAAAGAAAGAAAAAAAGAAACAGTATAATTTGTCACATTAACAAATGAAATAAATAATATGATCATCTCAAATAGATATAGTAAAAGCATCTGATAAAATTCAACATTCGTACATCCTTTTGTAAAAAGTAATTCTTAGCAAACTGGTAGTAGAAGGGAACTTCCTAAATCTGATAAAAGATATTTACCAAAAACCCACAGCAAACATCACATTAATGGTGAATTTTCTGGTATATCCCTTTTGAGTGCAGTTTTGAATGCCCAGAAGTTTTGATGTTTTCCTTTATTTCTGAAACTTGTTGCTTTTCATTAACTGTTTTTGCTCTTTTGAAACTACTGTATCCTTTTCATTTGCTTTGAAATAGTATACCTTGCCTTTCATCTTTGCTAAATGATTCATCTTATTGTTTTCCTCAACTATTGTGTTCATAATGTCTTTCTTTTATGCTCGGTGCTTCTGCTTCAAAAAGGCAAAAATCAAAATGTAACTTTTTTCTCAATGTGAGTAACATTGAGATCCGATACCGTGTATGGCAGTGTTGAAGAATTATTATCACTGGAACTAGGGTAGTGTCACTCATTACAGAGGTGTCAATCTGACTGCAATGGACCAGTTTGTGCATTCCAATAGAAGACATTAAATCTTGAAACTGACTGTCTACAATCAGTCCTGTGTTATTAAAATGTTTCTTAACGTCCCTCTAAACATATAAGCTAGTATAATCTTTGTTTAACCATAGGAGTCTTAAAAATTAATTCATGTGATTACATCTTGTAACAATATGGCTCGGTTGTACGGCGGACATCCCTAGAAAATAATAGGGAGCAATATAAACAAGAGAGAAGTAGACAGCAAGAGCGATTATTTGTATAAGCCGCCATGTGGGTTGTTGAATCCTGTTTGCAGACTCAAAGAACTAGCCATGAGCCTTGTTCATTGGCCACTTACTCTGTTATTTATTTATTATTATGAATTCTACATTGTTTCATTTAATATTAGCCACATTTTAATACATAACATTGAAATAAAAGCACATTTTCAAAAATTACTTTTATTATATCTAAACAAAACTCTAACTGTATAAAAATTTATCATTTTCGTGTTCTACTCTGCTTTAATAACATTTATTTACATTTATTATATCTAAATAAAACTCTAATTGTATAAAAATTTATCATTTTCGTGTTCTACTCTGCTTTAATAACATGGAAAAATCAAAATTGCTTTTCTTGGTGTTCCCCAAGGACAGCACAATGTATTTAAAACACAACTTAGCTATAAAACAGAACCTTTTCATATATAGATATTGGTTGAAGAAATATTCTCTGTGTAATTAAAATGTTTAGAGAAGCCATACTATTTTCATTGTGTTCAGAAAAAGTTTGTACTATAACTATATTTTGGTATAATAAAATATATTCTAGTATTAGATTGGTACAGTGAATTCCTATTTACCTGGAATAATTATTAAAAATGTGTCCTGGTAAATTTAATATTACAGTTACCTAAGAGTTATAACTGAATTAAAAGATAATTTCAAAAACTTCACAGCACTAAAACTATAAGCAGCTTAATTTAATCTTTGATGAGTTAGTAAACAATTCAGAAACTTACAGTGCCTCATTTCATAATGAACCTCACTTATTGTAGGATAAAACTGAAAATTCTAGTTATTTGATTTTTCTGATTAGGTGGATTATGAATAAGCCATGTATTTCGGAAAGGTCATGAAAGCTGTGTCATATATACACTCACGTATTTTCCTATTAATCTTTCTTACCCCTGTTATGGGCATTACAGAAAAGAGAGATTAAAACTTATGCCCTCATCCCCATTGGGAAGCAGACATGAAAATTATTCCAGTTACTCTAAACCAGAGTGTTTCAAAGAATGATCTGTGGACAACCTGTCTTAGAATTACCTTGAGTATTTGTTAGATATGCAGATTCCTGAACCGTTCACCAGACTTGCTGAATTGCTGTGTCTGGGAAAGACCCCAGGATATTAACGAACTATCAAAGTAATTCTGATTTTTAAGTTTGAGACCCACTGCCATACAGTTTCTGGATATGATTTGAGGTATCAACCTAGAGAGGATCATCAGAGCAGCTCCAAATAATTCTTCCCATGAATGTTGATATAGGAAAAAGAGTGACAAAGATTGAAATGGGTGTGTTACTTCCCACAGAGTAGAAGAACAGGAAATAATATGTTATGCCATCAGGCCAAAGGAATTTTAGAGGCAAAGTTGGAAACAGTTTAGAGCTATTTCATTCATGTTGCTAATATCGATGCTTACTTAATATATGGAGTTTCCAATATATTTTTCCTTATTGATATGAAGTAACATGAAATTTGCTGACTCCCATTTGATTCATTTGGAAGATGGTTTGATTGCTTTAAAGCCTTGCTTTTACTTCAGATACTGTAGTAAATGTCTCTTCCGGGTCTCTTTCCACTAAATGTTTTGAATTTTTCAGAGCTTTAGTTGTGATACAGTTACATATCTTCATTAACATGAGCAAATTTTACTTGTTCTTGTAACTGTTATCACTGGGAACAGAGTATAAATGGTTTCTACGAGGAACTCTTATTTTTATTTCATTTTATGTTACCATGAAAAAATAAGTGGTTGATGGTTTATTTGGTCTATTTGTTTTCCCTACGAGAGTTGAAACATATAAATTACACTTTACTCATTCCCCCCACCACTATAAAGTGTCAGTCAACAGCATGTATTAAGTATTCTTTACCCTTTGAGGAGTCACGAAAGGAGGCAGACTCTCACTTCCTTTGCAAATCTCTTTATTACTATTGAGATTTCAGTCAGTATCCAAGTCCTGCCAAGTTTTTCCCTATATCTCTACTATCCACATATCCAAAAGTGAGCATGGCTCACTTTTGCTCAGGAGCAGCTTTCGTTAGGCCACAAGCTGGCCACGAAGGTTGGCCTTACTTTCTCTTCCACTTGTCTTCTCCAAAATACCCTCAACAGGCCAGGGACAGTGGCTCACACTTGGTGTAATCCCAGCACTTTGGGAGGCCGAAGCAGGAGGATCGCTTGAGACCAGAAGTTTGAGACCAGCCTGGGCAACATGGTAAAACTCCATCTAAAAAAAAAAAATTTTGCCAGGCATGGTGGCATGGGCCTGAGGTCCCAGCTACTTGGAAGGCTGAGGTGGGAGGATCCCTTGAGTCCGGGAGATGGAGGTTGCTGTGAGCCGTGATCATGCCACTGCACTCCAGCCTGGGTAACAGAGCCAGACCCTGCCTCAAAAAAAAAAAAAAAAAAAAAAAAAAAAAAAGAAAAAGAAAGAAAGAAAGAAAGAAAAACAGGAAAAAAAAGAAATAATACTCCTCAGGGATGTGGACTGCAGGCCTTTTGTGGCCTCTAGCTTTACTGTGGGCTGTTCTTGGGTACTGTCAATCATCAATTGTGAATAACAGTCTTTCCCTGTATCTGCAAGTGGGTGGAAACCATACCTCTTCTTCTTGCTGCTTTGACCTTTCAGTCTCCACAAAATTAGACACCAGGGCCTGGTAAGGTGATTCCAGAACAGAATTACAAAGTAGGAGAGACAAGGGTTAAAGTTTTGCAGCTCTACTTCGAATTTCCCCTTGTATCACCCAAGGGTCTTATGGTTTCAGACAGAGAGTCACCTTTCTGAATGCTTCTGCTTGACCTGCTGTAGATTCAAGTTATTACTCCAAATGGATCCCCTTCTTTGAATCTTTCAACTGTCCCTACTCCTCCACTGAAAGGAGCCTTATAGTCTGAGCCCTTCTTCCTTCCCACCCATACCATACACTGTCCAATCAATTAAGGCCACAGGTTTGGGCTGCGAGGACCACACTGGGAAAAATATCCCTGCCTCTTTCTGTGTGTGTGTGTGTGTGTGTGTGTGTGTGCGTGCGCGCGCTCATGTGTGTAGGTCGGGGGATGATTGGTGAACTGACTGTGGGTCCTCCAATCCATGTTTCCTATTCAATATTCCCTCCAGCAGGAACTCTGACCCTAGGGTTCCTTTGCTAACCAACCCATACATTAAACATGCACATGCACACACTTATACACATTCATAAAGATTATACAGCATAGTATCAAACCTGTATTGAGAACAGAATGTAGCCACAATATTAATAAAGCTCATGCCCTGGCTGGAAAATAAATAGATCTGTAAAGAAAACTGACATCTTTACTGATCTCTTCAAGATTTTCAAGAGAGCTGGACTAACAGTGAATTTCTCTCCATTTCACACTGGTCACATTACACAAGTTTTTTGTTTGTTTCAGAATTTGCCTCTGACTGAAATATGGGGACTTATGGGGTGTGAGTGAGTTTACCAGTTTCTCTCTAGGGCTGCCAGGTTTAGCGAATAAAAATGTGGAATGCCCAGTTAAACTTGAATTTCTGGTAAACCATGAATAATGTTTTAGTGTAAGTTTGCCCCATGCAATACTTAGGATATACTTATACTAAAAAATGTTTTTGATTTTTATCTAAAATTCAAATGTATCTGGGTACTCTGCATTTTATCCGGCAACTTTTTTCCTACCATATCTCCTTGTTCATCTTGAGTCTCACTGCTACCATTTAGTCTAGGGGTCCTCATCGTCTCAAGTCTGGGTATCTGCAATACTTGCCTGGGTGAGCTTCCCAACACTACTCTTCTTCCAATCTTCTCCGCCACCCATTTTTCAGAACTGTTTTCTTTCCTTTTCTCTTTCTCTCTCTCCTTCCTTCCTCCCTCCTTCCCTCTTTCTTTCTTTCTTTCTTTCTTTTCTTTCTTTCTCTTTCTCTCTCTCTTTCTTTCTCTCTCTCTCTCTTTATTTCTCTTCCTTCCTTCCTTCTTTCTCTCTCTTTCTTCCTTTTTTCTTTCTTTTTTTTCTTTTGACAGAGTCTTTCTGTCGCCTGGGCTGGAGTTCAGTGGTGCAATCCTGGCTCACAGCAGCCTTGACATCCCAAGCTCAAGTGGTCCTCCCACTTTAGCCTCCCTAGTAGCTGGGACTTCAGACACTACACCACATCTGGCTAATTAAAAAAAATTATTTTTTTATACAGATGGGGTCTCCCTGTGTTGACCAGGCTGTTCTCAAACTACTCAAGTGATCCTCGTTCCTTGGCCTCTCAGGGTGCTGGGATTATAGGCATGAGCCACCACACCTGGCTAGAAGCTACTTTCATTAAGTTCTCTTCCACCCAATAAATTATGATGACCCCTATTGCTTTCCAAAGTGACTTCCAGTCAGTGTGTACTTATATACCACATTTTAAGCATTTTAATGTAAACTTTTAAGTTTTCCTTCTTCTTTCACATTCCACATTTGGTCTGTCAGCAAATCCAGTGGGCCTCTCCTTCCAAATATATCTGCAATTTAATCACTTTCCACCACCGCCACTGCGTATTCTCTACTCCAATCACCTCCTGTCTCACCTGGGTTATTTCAAGACCTCCTAACAAAGTCTGTACATGCCTTATCAGAATAGCCAGAGTTATTCTTAAAATGTGAGTCAAGTAATGTCACCGCTCCACTGAAAACGCTATGATAGCCTCCCATCTCCCATAAAAGCCCAAGTCTTTATAATGACCCATAAGATCCTGTAAGATTGCCTCCCAGGCCACAGCTCCTAATGTTCTCCCCATCTCCTCACTGCCCTTTTTACCATCTACTCCCTAACCTGGCCTCCGGGATGGGCCTCCTACGGAGCAGGCATGCTTTCACCTTGGGCGCAGCCTTTTGCTTGCTGTTCCCTCCTCTCCCAGGTATTTGAATGGCTTGCTTTCTTCTTTCACGTCATTACTCTCACTTCCCCAACACTTTTAGCAATGTTTTCTGCCTTATTTATCTTATCAGTAGTTACTACTCTTTAACTTACTAAATATTTTACTGATTTATCTTGTTTATTGTCTATCTAGCACATAGCAAACATTTGGTAGATATTTGAGTGAATGAATGAATGACTGCAAAGATGATTTCCCTTGTTGAAGATATTTTTAAAATTGCATCATATATTTTGATGGCAATTCTAAAAGTGGTTTTCACAAAATAGTTTGAATAATCATTAAATGTGTGTGTAGTCTTCTAACATTATTGCTTTGAGTGAGTTAAAAAATTTTTTAAATTATAAAAATAATTACTGTTAGTAACTTTAGGTATAAATATAAAAAGTAATTTTGAAGAAAAATGTGTTGAAGAGATTACTAAATCTGAACAGATGTCCTTAAGAGGTAATTATGAATACAAATGTAGGACTCTGAGCTGTGAAGAGAAACTGAGTCATGAGTCATTTAAGACAGAGAAAATCATATCAGATAAGGCTTTAAAGGCAAAGAATGACTTTGCAGTGATTGAAAGTTGGGAGGCAATAATAAAAATTAGTATTAGTACCATATTGATATGTATTAAGGATGTACCATATGCTTGCATGGAGTTAAGTGCTAAGCACCACGTGTGGTAGGTACCTTCACTTTTCCATTTTATAGACACAAGTATCAAGGCTTTAGAGAAGTTACTTACCCACTGTCCCAAAGTTTTCATGGTAGAAGCCACTCTTGGATAGATGTGTCTGATACCAAAGCCCAAGTCCCTGACTCCTGAGTGGTCCTGACTCTTATGTGGCCATTGGGCTATAACAGCAGCTTGCAGGGTGAAAATCCCTTGAGGCACCATTTTGGAGAACAACATGCCATTTTCCCGGAAACCTAACACAGCTAGAGTTTCCTCTACCACTGGACCAGATTGTAGCCATTTTGGCTGAACAACAGATAAAAGAACTGATCTGCAGTTAAGGCCAAGTTGTTTGAAAAATATACACTTTTAGAATCGGACATACATACCCATAAGGTGAGATGCTGGCAATACAAGAAGCACTTAGGAACAGAGACTGAGTGAATAAAGAGCAGAATCAAGTCTCCTATCAGAATGCTTCTGTACCACTTAAAAAGTTAATTCTTCTCCTTGCCCTGTTCTGTGTGTGTGTGGTTGATTTTTGCCTATTCCACTTTACGTTATAAAACCTTGCCAAAAGCCACACAGCTTTGCTGGTCTAGAGACAATTACTTAATTCTCCATAATATGGAAAATCTTGTTAAATATTTATTACTTACTGCAGCATATCCAAAGCAAAATCTGGCAGAGTCAGGCAGCATGTCAATCACGGGAGTATAGGCTTCAACTTCCTCCAGAATTAATCAACAAAAGGGATAGCTTCGACTGTGTCAAACAGAAAATACCATCATCGGAGATGCAGGCAAATCACTTTACTGTGAAAAGAAGGAAAATGGTTACTTTAATTTGGTCTTCTCTCTCTGCTTAGGAATCCCACCTGATTTCCTGGTAGTGAGTGTTTATTATTTTAACACACTTGGTGACTGGGGGCTGGATGATGTCATGGCAATGGAGATCATTTTTCAGAATCTGAGAGAAAAATTCAGATGTCTCCCTTAGCCAGTCAGTATTCACGGTGTGCCCCCCACATTGTTGAGGACAGTTCTCAACCCTATTCCCACTGTAGCACATTGAGGCAAGAGGTATGCTTCTATCAGTGTAAGGCAGTGTTCTCAGAGGTGAGAGTATTGACCGCCCACTTCCCACTATAGGAAAGCAGAATTTGGGGAGTTTGTATTGAGTGTAGTTTGAAGAATTACATCCCCCTAAGAGGTATTACTCTCACTCTCCAATTGAGTATTAATTGGTTTAGAACAGTGGCACTTGTTTTGCAGTTGTTGGCATCCACCTAAGATGTTTCTTGGTATATGTGAAGTGGGGGCTGTCCCAAGGCTTTGTGCAGTGTCTGAGGAGATCTTATTAAAGAGCTGAGAATAGCACCTTGGGGAGGTTACAGCTTAGATGCCTTTCATGTTTACCTATTCTTTTTGAAAGAGGCTGCCCCAAGCACAGCCCTATAAAAAGACAGCCACACAGTCTGTTTATTTAGGATGGGTGGCCATGTTCTGTTGGCATGTGACCTTCCCATCTTAGCCACAACTGAAGAACTAGCACCTGGATCGGGGGCGGCCATTCTATAGGCTGCTCAGTGGCTTGAGAGACAGACTCAATATAAGAATGGTGATAGAATCAGATTCTCCCCCCTGGGGCATTTGGTTATGAGATATATGGAGAGAGTTGGCACCTGGTTGTGGGAACAGAAGTGGAAATACAGGCAGAGAGACAAAGAGCTGTGGTTACACAACTTGAATTATTGTGTGTTCTGAAGACATTTCATGAGTTGCAGCTGTGGTATGCCAGAGCTGGCTCTACGGCCCCAAAAACTGGTTGTGTGGATCCCTTCCCAACCCTGCCTTCAGAGACATCTGGTTGGTGGGAGTATTTGTACCATGTGAATTGGTTAATACTGTAGATCAGGGCCCCTAACCCTTTCATCCAGATCTGGTTGTTACATGTTTACCAGCACACCACTGGGTTGGGGGAGGGATGGTGTAGGAAGCAGGCAGAAGCAGCTACCTCCTCTGGGTCTTTAGCCTTAAAATCAATGTTGAATGGAATATGGTAACATGACTGTTATTAAGGCTATAATAAAGAAGACATTTAAAAAGCATTGTAAAATACATGATTAAAATATCAATGGTTAAACTACAAAACTTATAGGAATGTGGTCAAGGGGGTAGTACCTTTCCCATTCCCCTAGCTTTCAAAGGCACAGGCCCCGCCCACCATGCCCACAAAGGATGATCTGACAAGCCAGGTAAGCCTCTGGTCTTATTTCCACATGTATTCTTTACCTTGGTTACTTGAGGTAACCTGAGTGCATACCAGTTACTTAAAACCAAAAGAGCCCAATGAATACAGTTTTTGAATGCCACTTCTTTTTAATGTAGAGAAAATAAGACAGATTAGTATGGTAAAAGTATATATGCACTTTAGAATGAGGATTTAATTCTAATACTACTTCACTTCTTCCTGGTAGCATATTACTTACCTATGCCTCAGTCTCCTTAGCTGTAAAATAGGGATAAAAATAATCTCAGAGATATTTGTAAGAATTAAATGAGATATCAGGTATAAAAAACATCTAGCACAGTGTCTGGCACTTATCATGCACTTAGTAACTTTAGTTCTTTTCTGCCACTCTTAGCATATTTATTCAAGCCTTTAGAATAGTGGTTGGCATTGCTGACAGTGATGTCAGCTATGTTGATACAATGAACTCTCTATTTTTACTAACATGAATTAGGTTGTAATGATATTGCATTTTTTATAATTCTATATTTTTGTATGTAAGGTTCTTCACTAAAATATTTTAAATATAGGCATAATTATTGCAATCCTTTGAAACATGCTTTACACTTAGGGAGCTTCTATATTTCTTTCTACAAATGGCTGTGCCCATTTTATTTTTGTTTTTAAACAAACATTTGGACTATGGGCAAAGAACTTTGCAAAGTGTTGTGGGGGAAGTAGAAAAACAGACACTTATGTAACACAAGGCTATAAAAAAAGAGGAAACGGAGGGAATACTGAAGAGCTTCTTCAGTATTTCCAACTACCTAGGCTCTAGGTACCTAATTAAATAGTCATGTTATGTGTCATTTAAGTCCTTTATTCATTGCATTACAATTTATTCACCATTACTTTATCTGGGTCATCTACCCTTAGTCCCATTATAATTGCCAATGCATTAAGGGTGACATTTGCCCATTTGCTATATGTAATTCACAGGATGTGGTGTTTTTCAGTACCAGATGTTTTGAGGGGAGCCACTTGCAATGGACTGTTTTTTGGTGTATGTGTTTTAATAGTTTGCCAGAACTGAGTTTGATTTGAAACAAGGTTCTTGATTTTCAAATATAGCATTTTCAAACAAATAGTGTGATGTACAAATTAACATCACTTTAGTTCACGTTGAAATAATCCACACTCTAAATCTGTTTGACATTTACCCCTTAAGTATTTTGGATCAATAAATCATTTCTGTATCATCTAGCATCTTAAAATGTTCGTAAGTAACTACTTAATACCCTACATATCCAGGTCCTGTCCCATTAGTTTGAGGGAAAAAATATATTATAGTAATTAAGACATAATTATGTTGTCTTGAAAAGCTAAGGGTCATTTGGACTTGATTACCCAAGGAGTTATCAGTGCCAAGGAAAATTAGGCAACTACAGGCTTGGGCCTGTAATTAAACATCTAGGACTGACATTTTGTTCATCAGAGGTGGCACCTTCTGAATGAATTACACCATTTCATTTTAGACAAGCTACGGTAAATACAAAACAAGTGTGTGGAGGGGGTTGGGGGGTGGACATGAATAGAGATTGGAGGTGGAGAGAAAGACCGGTGTAAACTTAAGCATTTTGTTGTGAAAAACTATTGTTCAGCCAGCCTGCCTGGGCTCCATATATGGTGTTCAAATATAAGTTTGGGACGAGCACCTTTGCAATTTTGGCCAAGAACACACACACACTCACCCTCCTCTGCTAGAGAGGGCCCGCTCACCTGGAACGCAGGCGGCTGGTTCTCCGTATTACAGTGAGTGCTCGTTCTGTATGTATAGGATGACCAAGTAACTAACTGGCAGCCCTGCTCCTGCCTCACTCTCCCACAACTTTTTATCCCCTCACCACCAACGCTCTCAACCCCTGACACGTCTTCCCACAGGTCCCTGGCTCGCTGTCCGGTCTCTTCGTGTTGGTTTGTCCGTTTCCCACTCCTTCAGCGGTCTCAGGTGGAACACGCCAGGTGGGCGTTTGGCTGTGTTCTGGGGTCCCGAGTTGGAAAGGAATGCCCCCAGGCAGAAGGCGGCCGGCAGCCCTGGGGCAGAGGAGGACGAGGGGGGAGGAGAGGAGCAGGAGGGCAGGGCAGAGAAGGAGGAGGAGGAGGACGGTGCAGAGGAGGAGGAGGAGGAGGAAGAGGACAGGGCAGAGGAGGAGGGAGTTGGCGGCCGCCGAGCCCCGGGCAGCGGGCCCCGTCCGCGGCCGGCGCGCTCCGTGGTCCTCCCTCGCTCGTCTCCTATGCTCATATTTGGACTCGGCTGCCCGTGCCCAGGAATTTCCCGTCATGCCTCCCGCCGCCCCGTCCGTCGCCCGGAGCCGGGGAGGGAGGGAGCGAGGTTCGGACACCGGCGGCGGCTGCCTGGCCTTTCCATGAGCCCGCGGCGGACCCTCCCGCGCCCCCTCTCGCTCTGCCTCTCCCTCTGCCTCTGCCTCTGCCTGGCCGCGGCTCTGGGAAGTGCGCAGTCCGGTAAGTTCGGGCTCCCCTCCCCTCTCCTCCTCGCCTCACCCCTCCCACCCCGACCCTGCCACGTTAGGGTGTGACCCCGAGCCGGGATTCCATTCTGCGCCTGCTGCGCCCCCTCGGCCGCCTGCGGGGACAGCCCCTGCCTCAGCCGAGAAGGGGAGCAGAAGGGTTGCGCCCCGCGCCAGCGGTGAGGGGCCGAACAGAAGGAGGTCAGGGCTGGTTTCCCCCCACCCGCCGACGGGAGGCGTCTGGCAGCCTCACTGACACCTTATCCTGTCCCGGGAGCGAACCTGAACCCGCGGGAGCCTCTCGCCCCGCGCGGGCCCCGGAGAGAGGGATCTGGCGGGGAAGCCCGCGGGAGGCAGGGGAGGGGTCCATCCCGGAGCCCTCTGCTCTGTGCGTCGAGCCTGCCGGGGTTGCCGCTCAGATAACGGGCCCGAGGCGTGGGAACCGGCCCGCCAGGCCTGCGCTTTTCGCCGCGCGCCTCGGAGAGGACGGGGGCGCGGGGCGGCGGGCAGGCGGCAGGGAGGGGCGCACCCGGGAGCGCACCCGCCGCCCGCCCTCCCTGCGCTGCTGCCCCCCTGCTGGGCCAGACTCCCGCGGGCCCGGCTGGCATTTCACAGGCCAAAATCGAACAGAACCCCGAGTCTGCCAGGTATCAGTTTTGCTTTGTTTTTAAGCAGAAAAAGGCATCCAAGTCTATTTTTGAAGTTTTACACTGGGCTATTTCGAGTCAAACTATATGAATGAAAAGTGCTGTTCCTGCCTTGTTTGGTTTAGGGCTAATAGCTATCGGAAGTGGCAGTTCTGAAGTCGTTACAGTAAGACTTTATAAGATAATCTTCTTGAATCATGTGGGAACTGTTGGGGGGAATTTAATATCAGATTATTATTTTAAAAAGCAGTTATTTTAAAGTACAAAGGTAGGGATAAAGGTAAATGTGAAATTGCATGGACTTTTACATTTGTGATGAGTAGTCGTCAAAGCTTCTTGCTTCTTAATTTTATCTGGAATGGAAGAATATAAATTATAATTCCTTAGAGCTGAGATTTCTTAGGAGATTTTAGTTTGCTTTTGTTTTTTCTACCAATAGACTAAATTGTCCAATAAGATATGGCAAACTAGGACTCATAAATTAGTTGAAACATGACTCTATGAAGCATAGATTATATTCAGTACTCTCTGGTTTATCTCTTCATATTTTCATTTGCAGCGCTGGTGGCAAGATCGATTTTCAAAAACAATTTTGTCTATAAAAAAACTTCAGGGTTCATATAACTTATAAAATTGTCAGTTCAGATTAATGGCAGATATTTACAATATTTAACTTTATTCAATTTGCAATTTGTAAACAGTAACTTGAGCAGTGATATCAGTTTCATGTTTCTTTCTGCATAGTGTTGTTTTTCAAAAAAAACCTGTTTTTTATAGATTCATATTTTGGAAGTAACTTTAATAGCACTTCTTGGGAAATACAACAGGTTCTAATTTCACATTTTTCAATGGATTTCTAAAAAATACTGTGCTGGATAGTGAAGAGTGGATTTTATTGCCAGGAAACATATGTATGCTTTCTTTTTCCTCAGTGATGTGTTGACTTACCTAATACTTGTGGTGAAACGGCCTTCGAAGACCGGAATCCACTGTACTGGCCCCTTGCCAGTAATTTTGAACATCAAGTTTATATTTGGACCATTTAAACATATATTCTTTTAATTCCGGTCCCAGCTGATATATCAGTCTAATTTCTGATGACTTTTATTAGGGCCCTATATGAATATCTGGAAATTTTTATATTAAGATAAGTAGCTCTTTGCCATCTAGAATTTTGTCACAGTGCTTAAACTGCTTGTATGGCAAGGTTGCAGCATACAATGTAATTTAGATTTTGAATCAACACATTGCTTTTTGTTTTTAAAAGTGCTTGTTCTAATATTTTAACTAAGATGTTAATCCATTAAGTCAGAAATCCTTACTATTTTGCTCAACTCAAAAGAATATCCAAAGACTATCCCAACAGTAAGGTTCATCAGTTTTTCTAATACATATGCCATTTAATAATTAAAAATAGATTTTAAGGCCACGTGTGGTGGCTCATGCCTGTAATGCAACACTTTGGGAGGCCAGTGTGGGAGGATTGCTTGAACCCAGGAGTTCGAGACCGGCCTGGTCAACATAGGGATACCCTGTCTCTACAAAAATTAAAAAAAAATTAGCTGGGCATAGTGGCTCACTCCTGTGGTCTCAGCTACTTGGGAAGCCAAAGTGGGAGGATTGCTTGGGCCAGGGAGATCGAGGCTGTGGTAAGCCATGATCACACCACTGCATTTTTGATTCTGTCATAATCTGGTCACAATCCCTCTAATTTATCTGCACCTGTATAATTAATTTATCATAGTTATGGATTTGGTTAATGAATTTGATTCCCATGTTTAGCTTCTCGGTAAAATTATTAAGTTGGACAGTTTCCATGTCTCTTCTAACTCCAAGATCCTATAATGTTGTTTTTGTTTATGTAACTCTTCAGAGCCACCTACTACATGTGGTTCAAACTTCTGATTGTCAGCCTGTGACTTGCTATACATATCAAACTGGCCTACCATAGCCAGATGTGATGGGTGTGGTCCAGCGTTGGAGAGTCCGGATCTGTCTCAGGATTGTGTTAATACCTGGAACATGCACAAAGATACATACATACCTGGACAGATTCCATGTTAAGCTTCTATCACTTTTTCTTCCTCATCTAATAGCAGAAAGTGCTGATTATGTCATAGGGTAAATGCCTAACTGGTTTTTGGGGATAGTTAAGCCCAGGCCTTAAGACAGTTTGATATTCAGTTTTGTTATTTAGGTCTGGGTTAGGGATACCGCCAGAGAGCATCCAAACATTCCTGTGGTTGGGAAGGCTAGTTATCTGTGAGCATTCCAGATGAAATAGCCTATAATGGGTTATCACCTTTTGATCTTACCTCAGAGAAGATTGAATTGGATCTACCTATCTGATTTAGCAGAATTAAACTGGATTTGGATGGAAGGGTAATCAGCTATTTAATTTGCCAGTTGTTAGTTAGCATTCTTATTGCTGTATCTCAAGGATTTACTTTGAATATTCTGTATTTTCTCTTTCCTGCCCATGATGGGTTTTCCTTTTAAAATACTCAGCACAGGCTGGGTGTGGTGGCTCACGCCTGTAATCCCAGCACTTTAGGAGGCCGAGGCAGGCAGATCACCTGAGGTCAGGAGTTTGAGACCAGCCTGGCCAACACGGTGAAACCCTGTCTCTATGAAAAATACAAAAATTAGCCGGGCATGGTGGTGGGCACCTGTAATCCCAACTACTCAGGAGGCTGAGGCAGGAAAATAACTTGAACCAGGGAAGCGGATGTTGCAGTGAGCCAAGATCATGCCACTGCACTCCAGCCTGGGCGACAAGAGCAAAACTCTATCTCAAAAAAAAAAAAAAAAAATTGCTCAGCACAGTCCCTCATCCCTGTTCATATATTTGTCTGTATAGTATGCTGAAGTCATGTTTATGGCTTTAAGGGAAGTACAAAAAAGGAAAGTATAGAAAAGATCAAACAAACGCATCAAACAATCGACTTTATGAAAGATTTTGGTTATTGCCTCATTTAAGCTTCTATTGCAAGTAACAGAAATGAACTAGTTTTAGCAAAAAGGAAGAAAGGAATTTGTTGGAAAACCATTGGAAGTCAAATGCAGGCAGACCTCATTTAGGGCCTGAGATAAGGGACTGGAAAAATCTAGAACATTCCCTGTCTCTAGTTTGCTTCACTGTTTTTTCTTTGCTGGTGTTTTTTTTTTTTTTTTTTCTCTTCATGGTTAGATGTGGCTGCTCAGCAGCTCCTGAGTATTTATGTGTCCCTTCATAAGGAGGGACTATATTATTGAGCCTTGATCCTAAATTCCTGGGAGGTAGAACCTGATAGACACAGTTTAGGTCACATGGTTGACCTAGATTTTCCCTAAAGTCTCTTCTAATTCTAGAGTATCTGATGTACGTAGTACAGCCATGTAGATGGTTTGATTTTGCATTTTTCCATTTTATGTTATGAGGTTATAGTCCTTAAAATGAATTGTGAACATTTTCTCTGATAACAACTAATTCACTCTGCAAATAATCATCTGCATATTTTCAGGAATTCACTGAATAAAATGCTGACCTCCAGTGGCTCTTTAGGATAAGTTCATTAAAACTATAAGTGGTAGAGATATTTGAAACAGTAATAGCTTAGGGACTGAGAATTTATCAGTTGTTTTCCTATTTCTCACACGTATCTAACATTTTCTGTCTCTACCTTTCCTTTAGGCTGTTCCTACTGCCTGGACCTCTTCTCTATCACAACAGGTTGAAGTCTTTAAGGCCTCTGTCAGATGGTAGTTTGTGACATTTTCCTCATACCACAGAATTTGTAATTTCCTTGTGCTTCTAAGGTGTTTTGGACCGTGGTTGGAGTACAAGTTTTACTATATTGTCTTGTGTTGTAGTTAAGTCCATATATATTCAACTTCACTAAACTATAAATTCCATATGTCAGTGAATCACCTAGAATTTTTTTTTTTTGAGAATGGATCTCACTCTGTCACCCAGACTGGAGTGCAGTGGCACACTCATGGCTCACTGCAGCCTCGAGCTCCCTAGAATCAGGTGATTCTCCCCCTCCAGCCTTCTGAGTAGCTGGGCCTACAGGCACCTGCCACCATGCCCAGCTAATTGTAGTATTTTTTTGTAGAGATGGGGTTTCACCATGTTGGCCAGGCTGGTCTTAAACTCCTGACCTCAAGTGATCTGCCAGCCTCGGCCTCCCAAAGTGCTAGGATTACAGGCATGAGCCACTGCACTCAGCTAGAAGAATTCTGATAGGCTCTCAGCATCCATTGTTCCAGGTATAACAATTCTGACTTTTTCAGATACTCTGACGCTTTTATGGTATCCTGCTTGCTGCTGTCTTCTTTTGAAATTGGAGTTCAATCACTCTGCTTTTCTTTCTTAATACTTGTCTGTTTCCTAGATTTTACATGCGTTTCCATGAACACTCTAATTTCCTGTATGAAGAGGGAATATACAAATGATAGGATGCTTTCCTGTAACTGAGATGGCAGGGGGAAGGAGAGGACAGCAACTCATACAGAAGGAAATCAGCTTTTGTTGAGCACCCAGAATTTACCAGATCAGATAGAGAGGACAGGTGTAGAAGAAAATGAGCATGTATAAAGTGGAATAGTGGGACAATAAAGTACAAATATGGAAAATTAAGTGGAAGGCTTTTAATGCTGTTAGGGAACTTGGATTGGGTTAGTAAGTTATGAGACTGACATTTTTGATCCTTGAAATGTCATAATCAGAGGTGAATGATAGGTTATATAATCCAATAGTTTAGAGAATTAATTAAATTGGGAAATAAGTCATAGGACCAATAAAGAAGTGTTTTGAGAGTTTCTCTTAAGGAATGAAGACCTAACGAGAATAGCGGCACCGCAGTAAAAGTGTTGCTAAAGTACATTGGACAGAAATAAGCAATTGGATATTGGGAAAGAAAGGGATGAATAAAAGGTGACATAAGATGTTAAGCCTGGGTGATGGAGAGAATGTGATCTCAGCAGGTTTGTGGGTGGAGGTAAAAATAAGTTTTGTTCTAGATCTCTTGCTTTTGAGGTGCTGGTAGGATATTCCTGTGGAGATGTGTAGTAGAATCCAAAGTGTGAAACTGGAACTTGGAGGGAGAGATCAAGGCTGGAAATAAAACATGTATGAGTAAGGAGAGTTAAAAATAAAGAGAAGAAGAGAGCATTTGTTAGCTGGAGTAAAAGGAAGGGTACAGGAAAAGCATCATAGAGAAGAGAGAATTTGATCTGACTTTAAAAGATGCCGAGTCGGTATATGGCATTCTGTTCACGAGCTTTCCTTGTTGAGGGGACATCACATTTACTAACTTGAGAGATAATACATGGGAAGTGTTGGACAAAGGATACTGCATCCAGAATGACCTTTCTAAACTACAAAATCATTTCCCCTCTTTCCTGCTTAACCCTCCCTCAGTGGCTTCTTATCTTTCTTCAGATAAAGGACTGACTCCTAAATGTCTTCATCATCACCAATTTGAACACACATTGTGTCTCACACTCCTCCTCGTTCCTCACTCTTCTTCCCCAAGACTGGACAGAATGTGAAGAAGATATGATTTCCACCAGATGGAGTACTCTTTATACTTTTTTGGGGTCCTTTATGATCACTTTTTGTGGCCATGGTCAGGTTCTTATCCATAAAATAATTATTGATAACTTCCTAATGTAAAATGAAAAATAATGATAAATCACATACTTCCCTCATTTTTACAGAATTCCTTGCTTGCCTTATCTCTTCAAGTGTTGACTGCAAGGTTCCTGTACACTTACTTGAGTTGGCCACTCCGGTCACTATACCCTGATCTCTGACACTTGGCCGTGGTAGCCTGGAGCAGCATTGTTACTGGGCATTGCTGTGATTGGGTTACCCAGCTGTGCTGATGTGGAAACCTCAGGGCTATTTATTGATACTTGGTTTCCTAAAGGAAAGTTGAGGGAATTTATTTTATGAGAGGGCTTTATTTACACGATTAAAGAGGTTTATAAAATGTGGAGGTGAATATAGGTGAAACAGAGAAAGAATGCTGGTATAGGAGGTGTTTTCGGCTGGCTTTGGTGGCTCATACCCATAATCCCAGCACTTTGGGAGACTGAGGCGGGTGGATCACTTGAGTCCAGCCTGGGCGGCGTAGTGAGACCCATCTCTACAAAAACTACAAAAATTAGCTGGGCATTGTGTTGCATGCCTGTAGTCCTGGCTACTCAGGAGGCTGAGGTGAGAGGATCGCTTGAGCCCAGGAAGCAGAGGTTGCAGTGAGCCAAGATCGTGCCACTGCACTCCAGACTGGGCAATAGAGTGAGACCCTATCTCAGAAAACAAACAAAAATCCCCAAAAAACCAGGAAGTGTTTTCTTAGGGTCTAGTTCCCAGGCGAATGGTATATCCTGATTCTAGGTTTATAAAAATAGTATATTATTCATAACATTTGTCTAAAGTGACACATTTACATACAGTATATAGTATTGAGTAATTTCCAACTCTTTAAAAATAATGGAGACCCTTTCATGTAGTAGTAATTATGTTTTTAGTATCTGTTGACTGAGAAAATACGTAACAGCAAAAGCTACTATAAAACTTTGAAATAAGTTCTTGTAAATATAAAAAAAATTCTCATATATTTGGAAAGTATACATGTGGAAATTATGACTTATAGAGTCTATGGACACTTGATTTCTTGCTTTATGGATACTCTCAGGAAGTTCTGGACTCAACTTTGAGTATCTCATTGTCCTCTTACTTTAGAATGTGGGGTATGGGGGAAAACTTGAAAATTTGAGCCATAGTGGAAATTTTGGAATGACAGGGAAACACCTTCTCAGAATCCTCTTACAATTAAATTTATGTATGTTATGCCAGACAATGTACTTTATACTAAGGCTGGACTTTCAAATAGTCTCATGGATTAGAAGTCAGATACAATAAATAAATACTTTTTAAAAATTATATTTTTAGGTATATGAGCATTGTTGTTGGGACTACAGTGCTATTTTAAAGTGAAATTAAGTTGATTTGCATGTGAGTATACACCTACAGGTCTCTGTTATAGCCGTGACATGTCTTCTGTTACTATAAATTACATAACAAATCCTTATGGTTTCTTGGGTCACTTATTTTATTTAAAGACAAAAACATCTTTCAGTACATATGTAAGACTTAAGGCATTATTGAAAATAAGCCTGTGCCACATGGTAGAATCTATTAAAAAAAAAAAAACACTCAGGCAAGGCACAGTAGTTCATGCCTGTAATCCCACCACTTTGGGAGGCAAGGAAGGAGGATCACTTGAGGCCAGGAGGTCGAGACCAGCCTGAGCAACATAGGAAGACCTAGCCTCTACTAAAAATTAAAAAAAGAAATTAGCAAGGTGTGCTGGCATGCACCTGTGGTCCCACCTCCTCTGGAGGCTGAGGTGGGAGAATCGCTTGAGCCCAGGAGTTCGAGGCTACAGTGAGCTATGATTGCACCACTGTACTCCCTTCTGGGTGACAGAGCGAGACCCTTTCTCAAAAAAAAAAAAAAAAAAAAAAGCAAAACCAAAAACCGAAAAACAACTCAGGACAGTCTTTGTATAAATTAGATAGCCCTAAATTTTATGTTTGTTCTTTCATTTCTCTCTCTTTTTTTTTTTTCTTTTGGCTGCCGCCCAGGCTGGAGTGCCATGGCAGGATCATAGCACACTGCACACTGTAGCCTTGACCTCCTGGGCTCAAGTGATCCTCCCACCTCAGCCTCCTGAGTAGCTAGGACTACAGGCTTGTGTCATCATGCATGGCTAATTTTTTAAAAAAAATTTATGTAGAGATAGGGTCTCCCTATGTTGCCCAGGTAGGTCTTGAACTCCTGGGCTTAAGCAGTCCTCCCACCTTGGCCTCTCAAAGTGCTGGGATTATAGGCATGAGCCTCCACGCCCAGTACATTTCTTTTGTTTTTATTGCGTTTGATTGTCAGAGAACCTGAGTTTGGTTGGGGTTGAGAGAGAACTATAGGGCCTATTATAGGTGAATACTTATTTTATCTTAGATTAGTGGTGTGTAGCTAAGGAAAGGTAAGGTCATATCTTCCTGTAACAGTCCAGATTAGATAGGGAAATGGGTGAAAAGCCACAAGTTGTTTTGCAACTCTGGTCTCACAGTAATTGAGAGCAAAAAGGAAAAAGTGCACTATAGTCCCCCTTGTTTCTGATTTTGTGGGGTGTGAATATGCCTTCTAGTCAGATCGCCTTAGGGGGCCAGGAAGAGGAGGGTTGAGGGCAGAGCATGTTTACCTGCGTGCAGAGCCACTTGAAAAATTATAGGCTTATTTACATATTTGCATCCTTGTGTATGTGTTTGTGTTGCAGGGGAGTCAGTGTAGTATTATGAAAAGAACATTTGACAGTGAATTGGAAAACTAGGTTTTTCTAGTCCTGTTTTTGCCTGAGTCGTTTAAGCTTCTTGTGCCTCAGTTTTCGTATCTGCAAAATGAATGAATTGGACTGGGTAATACCTGGTGTTGCTTTAAGATTCTGTAGGCTGGGCATGGTGGCTCTTGCCTGTAATCTCAGCACTTTGGGAGGCCGAGTCGGGCGGATCACGAGGTCAAGAGATTGAGACCATCCTGACCAGCATGGTGAAACCCCATCTCTACTAAAAATACCAAAATTAGCTGGGCGTGGTGGTGTGCGCCTGTAGTCCCAGCTACTCAGGAGGCTGAGGCAGGAGAATCACTTGAACCCGGGAGGCGGAGGTTCCAGTGAGCCAAGATCATGCCACGGCACTCCAGCCTGGCAAGAGAGCGAGACCCCATCCCCCCCCGCAAAAAAAAAAAAAAAAGATTCTGTAATTTAAGGATTATTTTAAAGTCTCCAACTTTCTGTAATTTTTAATGGAAAAATATAGTTAATACAGTATGCAAAATTATGTCTTTTTTAAAAATATTTTGTTCAAGTTGACTATCTTGTGCGATTCACTATAAGTGTTACACTGCATCTAAGATCTTATGTTTGAACTTCGTAGCCTAGTGTGCCCAGTAATTTGAGCTACTGGCAAAGTTACATAACCCTTTTAAAGATTTAGTATTTAAAGAATAGATTACAATGTATCAGAAGCATCATATTAAATATCCCATCTGAAGTAATGGTATTAAGGACTAGAAATTATGTCTTTCTAAATGTACAGCTGGGAATTGCTTATTTATGCTTGACAATAGATTTCAGATGAGAAAAGTCCTCATTTAGCAGGATATATTACCATTGGAATTTGCCTCTGATTACCCTATTAAATATATTTAACTCTTAAGGTTGGTTAATCTGGTCTTATTGTTAAAAAAAACTTCACCGTGAGTTTTAAAGAAAAAAACTTGGCTAATTTGATGATTTTAAAAAGTATCTTCTCTTGCCTGTAAAATTCACTTATAAGATTTGTCCTTTTTATGAGAGAATATTTTATACACAAAAAAGAATATATAGTGTCTATATAAGGTATAAAGAATATTTTAAAAAAATCTGGGTACCCTCATCCAGCTTCAGAAATGAAATGTGAAAGACTGTGAGACACACATTTCCTGTACTCAGAAGTACCCATAGTCCTATATTTTGTGATTATCATTGAACACAAATAACTGATAAACCTTGCTTTCTTTATAGTTTTATCATAGATGTATGTCTCTATATCATATTGTTCAGTTTTGCATATGTTAGAACATTATATAAATGTTATTGGCCGGGCGTGGTGGCTCACGCCTGTATTCCCAGCACTTTGGGAGGCCGAGGTGGGCGGATCACCTGAGGTCAGGAGTTCGAGGCTAGCCTGGCTAACAAGGCAAAACCCTGTCTCTACTAAAAATACAAAAGTTAGCCGGCATGGTGGCACGTGCCTGTAGTCCCAGCTACTCAGGAGGCTGAGGCAGGAGAATTGCTTGAACCGGGAGGCAGAGGTTGCAGTGAGCCAAGATTGTGCCATTGCACTCCAGCCTGGGTGACAGAGTGAGATTCTATCTAAAAATAAATAAATAAATAAAAGTTATCATCTGCTGTGTATCCTCTGTGACCTGCATTTTTTATCTTTTTAAATTGTATTTTAGGTGCAAGGGATACATGTGCAGGTTTGTTACATGGGTAAAGTACATGTCATGGGAGTTTGGTGTACAGATAATTTTGTAATCAGTATGGTATAGGTAATTTTTCAATCCTCACCCCTCTTCCACCCTCAGATAGGCCCCAGTGTCGATTGTTCCTTTCTTTATATCCATGTGTACTAGATGTTTAGCTCCCACTTAGAGCATGTGGCATCTGGTTTTCTTTTCCTGCATTAATTTGTTTAGGATTATGGTCTCCAGTTCCATTCATGTTGCTTCAAAGGCCATGATCACATTTTTTATAGCTATGTAGTATTCCATGATGTATGTGTACCATGTTTTCTTTATCCCCCACAAAATTATGTTTATGTTATCTATATTGGTGTATATAACTCATCTTTCTAAAACTTAGCATTTATTATCCATATGTTTTTCTACTTTTTAATTTATTTATGCTCCTTGGACATTTATCCATTAGGATTCTTGTGTTTTCCTGTGGAGTCAAATCTGTATTTTCTCCTATTACTTTCAAGCTTCATTATCTATATATTTAAAAACAATAATAATAGTGATGATAATAGTGATAATAATACCAACCACTTACAGATATGTGCTATATGTCAGGCACTATTCTAAATATTTATTTATTTATTACAGTTTTATCAAGGAAGTACAATATCATCATGATAAATCATATATTAAGATTAAGGACTGAGGCAAGAGTGTTCAGTAATTTGTATGACTGTGATTTAATCTGGCAGTCTGACTCCGGAGTCTGTGTTTGTAATCATTACACTACTTTGACTCCTATGTAGTCTTTTCTTTTAATTATGCCTTTTCCCATTTAACTTTTTAAGATATTTAAACATTTCTATGACATTCAAAAGAGAATGGCCCTAGTGTGATGTTCAAATGGGTTCTACTGTACAACACTGGTTGCTCAAAGCCATGACACAATGTAATTTTCCATGATTTTGTTCTACAGGTCTTTTAAAAATTCTCTGGGATTCACTATTGCTTTTCTTTTTCCTAACTGGGGGGAAAAGTATGCCTTATTTGTTATCCTTCTAAAATATTTCAGTTTTTAACTTTTGGTCTGTGGTTTGGAATTGATTCCCTTGATTTCCTTTGTGTGTTCGGACTAGTTTCTTCATATTTGGACAATGCCCTCCTCTTTTGAAAAATATTGATATGACCTTAGATGAATCACTTAATCTTCCTGAGCTTTGACTTTTTCAAGTAAGTTGCATCTGTTAAGTAATGAATATTTTAAAATCAGACATATATAATTGCTAATCAGAACTCCTTTTCAGTATGAAATAACCAAGGGAGTTCATGAGGGGAAATAAAGTTTTTGATAGTGATTGGAAACTACTGATTTTACCCAAACCCCTCAAATTACAGAAGAAACATTGGCAGAGATGTACCACAACTTTGTAACACAACTTTCTGTTACAGCTTTAATTTTTTCCTAAGGTAGCTAGCTAATTATCTTTTTTCCTGTATTCTGTGGCTTTCTTTTTTTTTCTTTTTGCGATGGAGTCTCACTCTTGTCACCCAGGCTGGAGTGCAGTGGCACGATCTCGGCTCACTGCAATCTTTGCCTCCCAGGTTCAAGTGATTCTCCTACCTCAGCCTCCTGAGTAGCTGGGATTACAGGCGCCTGCCACCATGTCTGGGTAATCTTTGTATTTTTAGAAGAGATGGGGTTTCTCCATGTTGGGCAGGGTGGTCCTGAACTCCTGACCTCAGGTGATCTGCCCACCTCGGTCCCCCAAAGTGCTGGGATTACAGGTCTTTTCTCTTGGTTTCCACAGCCAGCTTCTGTGGCTTTTTTGATGTCTTAAAGTTTTTCCAAGCTCTTGGGTAATTTTCTAATATCCCTTATTTAAACATGTTTAAATATCTCTCATCTTAAAAAAAAAATCCTGCTCAAACCTGCCCCCACCCAACGATCAATCTATTTTACAAGTTGCTTACATCCTTGCTGTTTCTGTTTATCTGCCATCCATCCAAAAATATGTATTGAGCCCTGTTACATGTCAGGCACTAACTTATCTAATCTGAGGTTACAGTATGGACCAGAGAAACACAGGACCTCATTCTCAGGGTCTTTCGTTCTCAGTTTGGAACCAGCATGGCATGTTGTAGAAAGAGTAAGTAGACTATTTTGTGGTAGGAGCAAGAGAGAGCATGGTTAGAGTTTAGGGCAAAGAAGAAGACCAGATTATATGGGGCTTTTAGATCATTATGAGGAGTTTAGATAGTGTTCTGTGTGATAGAAGCCATTAGAGGATTTTAGGTAGGCAGTGGCAAGATCTGATCTGCATTTTAAAATAATAACTCCAGCTGCTTTGTGTTGAACGGATTGTAGGGGCCAAGAGTGGAGGCGGTAAACCATTTAGGCCTACTTCAGTGGTTCAGATAGGAATTGATAATGGTTTGAACCACAGTGGTGGTGGCAGAACTGAGACCTTGCTGATTGGATATAAAGTCTAAGGAAAAGAGAAGAATCATCTATACTATTCCACTGAAACAGTTTTGGTTGAAGCCACTAATGGTGTTCATATCATTGAGCCCAGTGAGCTCAATTTGGTCCCTGTCTTCCTGACTTCAGAGCATTTGATACACTGACCACCCATTCCTTCTAGAAATTGTCTTTTCTCTTGGTTTCTGTTATTGTTAGATACATGATTTTAGGCAAATTAGTTATCTGTGCCTCAGTTTTGTCACTTATAGAATGGAGATAATATTGTATCTACCACATAGGTTATTGTAATCATTAAATGGGAGGATATATGTGAATTACTTAGCACAGTAATTCACAGAGTTAATTCCCAGTAAGTTAACTAGCGTTGTCATTGTCATCGTCATCATCATCATCATCATCATTCTGGGACAACACTTTCCTTGACCTCTCCTTTTTTTGGCCTCTGCTCCTTCTTGATCTTCTTTGCTAGTTCTTTCTCCTTCAACTCACTTCTGAATGTTGAAGTTCTCAGGGCTCTGACATTTACTTTTCTCATTTAGTACACTTTCTTAGACAATCTTATTTATTCCATGGCTTTAGTTCTGTCTGTATATAATCAACTGTCCACATCTACCGCTCAGCCCAGTTCTCAATCCTGAGCAGAAAGAGGAAAAGATGGGCAGCAGCCCTGAGGTAAGAGTGTAGCTCATTGAAGATTGGGAAAGAAGAGTAGTGTGGTGCTCTTCTAGATTTTAAAGGATTTGGGAAGCACTGCCATGCTGCCTCTTGAAAAAGACAGCCAACCTGAGAAATACTGGGGGCATTGCCTGGAAATCCTGGATGGCATTCCAATCAGAAAAAAGAAACTTCAATATACAGACAGAACTAAAGCCATGGAATAAATAAGATTGTCTAAGAACGTGTACTAAATGAGAAAAGTAAAAAGTAAAAGCAGAATTCCATGTATTCATTTGCCTCTATATTATCTCCATTTAAATGGCTGTGTCTTAGATACCATAAACACATCACAAGCTGAACTTTTTTTGCCTGAACTTAAGCCTCCCCACCTTGTTACCTAGCTTAATAAATGGTACTGCTATTTGCCCAGTTACTTGAGCCAGAATTGAAGTCCTCTTAAATTTTTTATTGATCTCATGTCCTGTGTCATTTCTTTGCCTAGATTTCTGCAATGGCTTCCTAAAGTGTCTCACCACCTTTGTTCTTACACCGCTCCCATCCATTTTCCACCTTTTAGTCATGTTTCTCTTTTTAGTTTGCAGATTTGATTATGTTCTCCTTCACTTACTTCCCTTTCTTTTTGGGATGAAGTTCCAAATTCTTATACTGGCTTCTAAGGTTTGCACCTGTCAGCCTTATCATTTCCTCCCTTGCTCCTCACTGACACCTCCACCACACTGCTCTTCTTTCCCAGTCTTCAATAAGCTACACTCTTACCTCAGGGCTACTGCTCATCTTTTCCCCTGTCTGGAATACTTCTTTCCTTATTCTTAATCTGGGCAACAGTCTTAGCCTTTATTCTTAGTTTAAATGTTACTTCCTCCAGGAAGGCTTTCTCATGCCCCACAAGCTACAGTACATCCCTCTGTTGTATAGGATCTTCCCCACTCTGCTTCTGTGTCATCCTTACTGCACTTGTTCATAATGTCTTTTGCTTCACTAAGACGTAAGCTTCATGGTGGCAGGGACCATGGCATCTTGTTTCTCACTTTCTCCCCAGCATCTGTTTGTTAAATAGAGTGAGGAATAAATGCAGCATGGGCATGCCCATTTTGGGGAATGAGAGGCCTTCTGGCTGGGTTGGTGTTTGTCTTAATCTTTCAGTGTGACAAAAGAGGAGAACAGAAAAGTTTCAGTTTTCTGTAGGTTTACTTTCAGAGCTCTCCTGTGGCCTCCAGGTAGAGGGGAGGGAAGCAGCATCATTCGAAGGCAGCTGTAGTGAGGAGATAGTGTTCTGGGGTTGAAGTTTCTTTTTTCTGATTGGAGTGCTATCCAGGAATTCCAGGCAGTGCCCCCAGTATTTCTTAGGTTGGCTGTCTTTTTCAAGAGGCAGCATGGCAGTGCTTCCCAAATCCTTTGAAATCTAGGCATGAGCATTGCCACAGAACCCTTGTTTCATATGGCTTCCAACGTCAGAAGTGCTTATTAGTGTCTCCTGTTGGATCCAGATAGACCCTGTGAGTTTTAAGCTCCATACCTCATGGCCTACCTGCCCTCTGGCCTTTCCTCCTATTTAGAATCCCACTGGGAATCTGCTGAATCTCATTAACTTGCAGTAACAATATTTGTGCATGAGATGAGTTAGGAGTTGGCCTTTTCTTCAATATAGCCTCTCTGCACGATAGCAGCAGTTTTTCAAAGTGGGTGTATTCTTTTAGTTTCCAGTGCTGATGTAGGTTTTCCCCTATTTTTATACTTATCATTTTGATGGGAACTGGTGGGAATCTGACTGAGGAAGAACATGGGTGAGCTCTCTTTTGAAAGGTACTTATTTTATTGCCACCTTTGTCCTTGTGCATGTGTGCACATGCATGTGCGAGCAATTTGTTTTCCTCTTTGCTTTAAAAAAATCCTTCTAGGCCATTTTTTTGTATTGTAACTTTATATGAGACATTATTTTTAATAGGCACATTTAAGTCATTTATATTTTATGTTATGGACATATTTGATGACACTCTTTGTACTATAGTTTTATGTTCTTTTTGTGATTTTTTCCACCTTGGTTTTCAATCTTTTGCCATGTGGTTTCTGTGGGTTTTTTTGTTTTGTTTTGTTTTGAGACAAGGTCTCTGTTGCCCAGGCAGGGATGCAGTGGTGTGATCACGGCTCCCTGTGGCCTCGAACTCCTGGGCTCAAGTGATCCTCCCACCACAGTCTCCCAAGTATTAAATACCTGGGACTATAGGCATGCCTACCACATCTGGTTACCTTTTTAAAAAAATTATGTGCAGAAGAGATGGCACTATGTTGCTCAGACTGGTCTTGCACTCCTGGCCTTAAGTGATCCTCCTGCCGCAACTGCCAAAGTGCTGAGATTACAGGCGTGAGCCACTGTGCCTGACCTTCCATGTTTTATTCACTTTTTTCTTTCATAGGGATTATTTTAGGTTCTTTGACCTTGAAAAAGAATCTAAAAACATCATTGAGCCTTACCTAAGTATTAAATTGAAAAAGTAAAAAATGCAGTAGCATTTGACTCTTTTCTACAGGAGAAACTTAGGATTCTTGTCTTTTTCTCTGCCTTGCCTTTGTTAGCTAGAGTGGGTCCTGTAGATCCACATGACTATTGTCGAATAGTTGACATTCTATATGATTTTGTATTATACGTTCTCCCTTTTAAGGATTATTTTTATCTTTTTCATTAAATCATACAACATTTACTGCATTCAGTGACTACCACCACAACTTTTAATGTTAATTTAACTATCCTTAAGGATATTTGATTCATACATCATTTGGCTAAAGTATATTTTTGAGTTGATGTCTCCCTTTTTTTTTTGGTAGGGAAAGATGTATGCCTGTTTATTTCCTGAACCCTTCTGTTATCTGAGGAAATTAAAGACTATTATATAACATGTTAACTCTCCCTTGCAAAACAACATTTAATTGATAGGAGGATTACAAAGAAGCATAATTGGGAGGCTGTAAAATTCCTATATAGAATAACCTAAAAGCAAATAATATTTTAATTATGGAATATAAAATGTTGCTAGCATTCTATAAGAATAAGAACCTAGGAAAAAAGGAATTTACTACAAATTCAGGTGATAAATTATATCAGTCACAAGGTTATTGCTAGGAATTCAAGACCTGTAATGTCATAGATAATTCTCAGGGTCACAATGCACAATTAGTTATAAGCCCTAGAACAGATTTATTTTTGAATGAGAGTAAGCAATATTGGCAGTTTTAGTTGAATTGCAATAAATGTTTTATAATTTCTATTGTGCTATTCACATTGGAGTTGACCAGCAGTTTGTTTTGTCAAATACTCATTTTATTAGTGTATTTTCTTCATGCATACACAAAGTTACATCACTCTATATGATTCATTGAAATAGTTGGTCACAAAATTTGAAATTTCTTTTTTGTCAAATATAATGATTTCTCTGACAGTTGCTAAAACATAATTGTTGAAATGGAAAAAGTAATCTTAGTTGAGTTGTCTGTTAGGCAATCACCTCATTCTTTCCCTGTGCAAAAATAAATTAATTAAACCCTCCAACACTCACACGCATGCATGCATGCACCACAGCCACACATACATTCTCTTTCTCTCTTTTAAACTTCCTCTTACTTTTCAATCTCCATAAGGGAAGTAAAACTCACTGAGCATGCTGCTAGATGCTTTCAAAAACATTCTCTCATTTAACTCTTCCAAAACTTAATGAAGTACATGTTATGATCTACATTATGCGAGTGAGGAAACAGGATCTATAGAGATCCACAGGAAGCTGAGGATCTTAGAGAGTAACTAAATTGCTTAAAATATATCAGCTGGTTAGGTGATAGAGTCAGGATTTGAACCCAGTTTGGACTCTTTCCTGTATACTGCACTGCCTAGACAGCAATACAGGATACTCTAGTCCCTGGGAACTAGGACACTACGCACAAAGATGAAGGAAAACAGGAAGTGCCGTTTGTTCAGTGATACTAAAACATTTATTGAGCCTTTATTTTACAGAAGTGAAAGACCACTGACTACTCTCAAGGAGTTTAAAAGAGAAACAGATTTATGAACCTAAACTTCAAACTGCAATAATAGAGATCCTGAAGTAGGAAGTAGTGTGGAGGAAGAATTGATTAATTTTCTCATGGAAGTGATAGGGAGAAGGAAGTGGGGGACAACTGTGAAAGAAATGATATCTAAATGTATCATAAATATAAATGATTTGTAAATAATATTCTGCCCAGAAGAGATAATACCTAAACTGTGTTTGAAGGTTAAAAAATAATGGAATACTATGCAGCCATAAAAAGGAACAAGATTATGTCCTTTGCAGGGACATGGATGGAGCTGGAAGCCATTATCCTCAGCAAACTAATGCAGGAACAGAAAACCAAACACCACATGTTCTCACTTATAAGTGGGGGCTGAACAATGAGAACACATGGACACAGGGAGGGAGGCAACACACAATGGGGCCTGTTGGAGGGTGGGGTGAGGGGAGGGAGAGCATTAGGAAAAACAGCTAATGCATGCTGGGCTTAATACCTAGGTGATGGATTGATAGGTGCAGCAAACCACCATGGCACATGTTTACCTGTGTAATAAACCTGCACATCCTGCACATGTGCCCCGGAACTTAAAATAAAAATAAAAATTAAAATAGAGTCCATTCTGCATATGAGATGGAGGATATGGGTCATATGGTGAGGGTAGACAAGACTGTATGGGAAACTATACATTGTTGGCTATCATCAGAACGTTATATTTATTTGACAAATATTTACTGAATGCCTGCTAAGGTTAGGCATCGTGTTAGGTAGTAGAAATAAAGTAAGGGACAAGTAAGTTCATGAAGCATATAGTGTACCAGAGAGCGTTGAGGATTGAGGTTCTATACTTAGGAAAAGAAACGAACCTGATGGGTCTTGAATACCAGGATACATTGGTTAGATTTCTTTCCCCTGTCCTGTAGGTTCTAATGAGCCATAGAAGCGTGTTATGCAGGCTTATGGCATGGTCAGAACTAGTACACAGCACTTTTGCAGTAGTGTGGAAGGTGAATGTGAGGGGAGTTAGATTGGAGGCAGAAAGACCAATAAGAGGCCATTACTTATTGTAGATGGGAGATGAAAGGGATGTATTTGAGCAGTATCTTGGAAATAAAATTGACAGCACTTAGTATTGTTTGGATATGAATGGTTACAGTAGAAAGGAATTGGTGGTGACTCCAAGGTTTGAGATTTTAGTGCCTGGATAAATGGGTCTACTTTTTTTTTTTTCTTTTGAGTCAGGGCCTCACTTTGTCACCCAGGCTGAAGTGCAGTGGCCCGATCTTGGCTCACTGCAGCCTTGATCTCCTGGGTTCAAGCAATCCTCCCGCCTCAGCGTTCTGAGTAGCTGGAACCACAGGTGCATGCCACCACGACTGGCTAATTTTTGTATTTTTGGTAGAAACAGGGTTTCACCATGTTGCCCAGAGTGGTCTCAAACTCCTGAGCTCAAGCGATCCTCCTGCCTTGGCCTACCAGAGTGCTGGGATTATGGGCATGAGCCACCACACCCTGCTGATGGGACTACTTTCTAACAAAGAAATACAGACAGAATAATTAGTGAAGAAAGAAAGTAATAAATGAATTGAGTTTGGGATATAATAAGCAGTTTGAAGTAGATATGGAATGCTCAGATTCTTTGAAAAACATCTTTTAATCACCTAAAATTCATGAAGAAAAACAGTATAGGACAAAGTAGAAATTTTGCAAAATATTTTATTTCTTCTACTTTATGATCTCATTCAGGACTTTTCCTCTCTCCTAAGCCCAACATGATGTCAAAGGATAGTTGATAGAGGTCATTAAATATACCTTTTAGTGGAATATAAGGAGTCCATTTTCATAAAACTTCTCTTTTGTCTGCTATATCAGATGCAAGCCATCATTATAATTTTATTTAATAATTTTCTGTTTTCTATGGGGAGGGATACAAAAGTTCAGATACAAGAGCAGATATTTACTTGTAATTTCCAGTGCTAAAACTTTTTATTCCATGAATGGGTGGCAAAGTTCTGACTTAAAATATATGAAATATGATTTAAGGATATATATTTTTAAGGCTTATATTTAGCTCACTAAAAATAGTCTTTTAGTGATATAGATACTGTAGTTTATAGTCCCAGGCATAGGATTTAGTCAGCTTGCATTACCAGGTTTTTTCTTTAGATAAAATGGCCCATTGAGGCACTGGATCTTTTTTTATGTATAAGCTTTACTTTTATTAAAAACCTGCACATGGCTCTTGGTACAGGGGAACTAAGGTGAAAAAAACTACCTGCAACTCCACCTCTTTCTATTTCTGTCTCACTCCTCTGAAGTCATGTTTTAAAATCATTATTCTAGTAGTTACTTTCATAATTTTGGTTAATATAGTCATAGTGCTATTTATTGATGCATCAGTTTCAGATAATAACCAGTTACAGAATATAAGTATTTATCTGCTGTCTCTTCACCTTTCTGTTTACCATTGTTAGACTTTAATAGACAACAGGCTAAGCTGCTCTGACAAAGAGATTACAAGTGGAGCAACTTACAGAAAGTAGAAGTTTCCCTTTCATATACTAGTCCAAGGTTGGGCTGGTGAATAGCTCTGCCTCATGACCTGTTAGGTTTGTCTTCCTCATCAAGTGCCTTCCTTCTCAGGGTTCAAGTGTGCTGATGCAGTTGCTGCCATTTCTCAGGAGGGAAGAGGAAATCCAAAGCAAGTGACTTTGTCTTTAAAGGAGATGACCTGAAAGATCATACATGACATTGAGTTACATTCCATTTTCCACAACTTAGTATCATGTTCACATCTAGCTGCAAGGGAAGGTGAGAAATGAGGCTGTATGTTCAGTTAAAATTTCAGGGGGTTCTATTACTAATAAGAAGAAGGGAGTATGGATTCTAGGGGTCAGTTAGCGTTTTCCAGTCTAGTTGGTGTCTTCTAACCCTCTACTTTATAAGAGGAGGACACTGATACCCTGAGTCTTTCCTCCACCTTTCTTTCCAGCCTTCTTTACATTTTGTTGCTATACAGTTTTTGTTTCACAGTGTGAAGTTGCTAATGCTTACAGTCTGTTCTGAAATCACAGTCAAATATTTGTCCATAGGTTGTCTCTAAAAGCTTATATTGTTATGACTATGTGCACATCGATTACTTCCAGGTCACAATGTGAGCTATTAATGTGGTTCCTTCTCATTAGTTCCAGGGTCATGATCTCAGCTGTTGAAAGAAACAGACATTTTTCTATCATCATGACAAATGGATTGATTTTCCTTGTATTTGTTGATTGATTTAAAATCAAACGTTGTATCTGTAAGGTCTGGATTTAGGCATTGACTTGCTAGATCACTAGCTTTCTACAGTGAATGTGCTTAGTGTCCAATAAACTTTCAATTGCTTCAGGAAATAAGATCTTCACATCGTCATTTTATTGTGACCAGAAGCTACTCAGTCACTTTTGCAGCTGAGGAAAATCTTTAGTTTTTGGTGTTGAGACAAGTTTATGAGCTCTGAGTGATCAAAGTCAAGTAGCTGTCTCCTGGCCTTTAATGTTGGAATATGAGAGGGCAGCCGTATCTTCTGACTAAATTAAGAATCTCTTTGGGATATTTAGGATAGAAGGGATGACTAATGAGAGAGAAACTATAGACTTTTGGAAGTGGTCTCACTGTCCTTGGCATTAGACTTCTCATCCTTCCAGACTCTGTTGTTTTCTAAAACAAGGACATCAATCTGGGGGCACAAGGGCCCCTGCCCTTGAGGAGTTTGGAATGTAGTAGAAGAGATTAAAATAAAGTTTAGTTCAAATTCTGGCTCCATAATTTACTGGCCATTTAACCTCAAGCAGGTAATTCTCTAAGCTTCAGTTTCAATTGGAACAAATAGCCCCCAAATCCCAATGGCTTAAAATGCTGAAGGTTTAGTTCTTCTTTGTACTGTTTGTTCACTGTGGTTCAGATGGGAGCTCTGCCCCGTATCTCCTTATCCCAGAATTGTGATTAATGGAGCAGCCACCATCTAATTATAGAACACTGCTGGTCCCTGCTGCAGAGGGAGAGAAAACTCTGGAGGGTCTCACGCCAACAGTTAAGTACTCTGGCTTGGAAGCAATACACATAATCATTTCTGCTCACAATTTATTGCCCAGAGCTAGCCAGCCACATGTTCCTACCCAACCACAAGGGGGCCAGGAAGTGCATTCCTACCACGTGCCTGGAAAATGGAGAGCCAGAAATACTGTGTACAGAGTAATAATGACTACTACCTATAGGAGTACCTAGCTCAGGGTTGATGTGAGGATTAAATGAGGTTACACACATATATACACACACACAGACACACACATACACATACACATACACACAGTACAGGTGCTCAAAAATGATTATCGTTAATCTCATTATAGATGTATACATGCAAATATTAAATAATATATATGGAGACTAAAGGCTTTATTATAAGGTTATAAGACTATCATAACATATACGAAAATGCCTTGTAAATAATAACATACTGTGCAAATGCAAGTTGATATCTAGTAGATGTTAGAAGATAAAGCATTAGAGCTTGGATCAAAGTTGGTGCTAGACATTTGTATTCATCTATCAAGAAATGATGGTTGAAGTTGTAAGAACAGGTAAAATCTACATGGAAATTTTGGAAAACTTGCATTTCCTACTGTGAGCTTGACAGCTTCTCAATATTTAAAAACTTTTCTGATGAAATCAGTGATGATATTAATGAGTATGGTTTTTCGATACCATGTTACGAAATGTTTCAACATAAGAAAGATCTGTATAACTCGGTGAACCAATGTTTTCCAAAGGAACAGTGCAGGATGTTACAAAATCATGGAAGGTTAGAAGGTCCATTCAAAACGCAAGATAGACCAATGGGTTTTAATGTAACAGTATGAGAATTTCGTTGATATGGTTTCAGACTACCATTTGTTGATCTTCGGCGTGATAACAAAAGAATAAAACATACAGTTATCTGAAAAGGTTATTAAAATACTCCTCCCCTTTCCAGCTACTTATTTGTGTGAGTCTAGATTTTCTTCACGTATGTACTTCAACCAAAACAACGTATCACAACACATTGATTGCAGGAGCAGAGATGAGGATTCAGTTGTTTTCTATTAAGCTAGATAATAAAAAGAGATTTGCAAAAATATAGAACTCTTTCCATTATACATATATTTTTATTTTGGGTAATATAGTTAATTTTCACTATAAATGTCATTTTTATAAATGTATTTATTTAAGCTTTCAGGTTAAAATAAAGTTTTACTATTTTAAGAATAGTCATTTTGTAAATTATTTTTTATTTATTTTTAATGGAGTAAACAAATATCTAAAAAGTTTCTTAGCTGTAATTTTTAATAAGTAAATATTGATATTTATAATCATGTAAACAAAAGGTATTTGGAGCCCTTGATAATTTTGGGGAGTGTAAGGAATCCTGAGATCCAAAAGTTTGAGAATGGGTAACCGTAAAGAAATAGAGATGAAAGAATACAAATAAAAAGTCTTCCTTCATACAGCTTCTCTTTGGTTCCAAACTCCCATATGTCCCTGCCACTCCCTCTCCTAAAGCTGGAAGCAATTCTCTTTCCTGTGAAATTCTGTAATTCTTGATTTCTACCCCTGTTAACTCATTTAGCTTATGTCCCACTTAATGTTCCCACTTAAGCTAATGTTTTTTAACAGCACAGACTATGTCTTACATCTTTTCATGTTCATCAGCACCTGATACATTGTTTTCCATGTAGTAGGAATTTATATAGGTGAATTGAGTAAGTTAAAAAAAATTACCTCTTAAAATCACTTGAAAGATCGAGTAAGCATTCTGAATAGCCAGGATTCTGTTTCTTAAAACAAATACAATCACAAAAGGATCTCTGTTTAACAAAAGGAATGCCAAATTCCAGCCAATGAGCTATGGATTTCAAGCAGTAGCTAAATGGTTGATCAATTCACTCAACAAACGCCAGTTGAGCATAAACTGCTAGGCACTGGGTTGATAAGAACAAAGATTTTTTTATAGAACTTTATAGTAGACACTTAGATTAGTGGTTCTCATGATGAAGTTTCTTCTGTTCATAATAAGATGAAAAAATAGCGACAATGAAACTTCTCCCCCACAAAACTACATATATTCTACTTAAAAGAATGTTTTTTATCTTGAGATCGCTTTCTTAGTTCTTGGTGTCAACATAATCTTTCTTTTCGGATATTATGGTGAGATTAGGGCTTTGAGTCTTTTTTTTGGTCATTATTTGACAAAACTCAAAACTGTTGGCTCCAACAGTTCTGGGTGTGGTGGAGGGGAGCATTTTACTAGCTTGTGAAAAACCACTGATGTAGACATTCCTTTGGCATTTATTGGGAAGGGATTCGACCTTTAGGTTTGACACTTTAAAACTACTAGTACAATCAGCTCATTTATTCTGGAGCTAATTATCAGCTTTGTGAGTTCTCTAGATTCCTTTTTATACCATCTCTTTTTGGAAGATTAGTGTCCAACTACAGGGAAAAAAGTAAAAGGGAAAAAAGATAAAACAAAACCCTAGCAGATTAACTTTAATCAAATTTTTGGATGTTAGAATTCACGGGGGAGATGAAGAAGTAGAGATTTTTGACCAAAATAGGGCATTTGAATTATTTTTGGATTTCAAGTCAGGTTACATTTGCAACTTCCCACCTCTTCATAGGAACTAATAATTTTATAATATATTTTAATTCAAATTATTACCTTTAAGCATTATTAGCAGTTGAGATGGCAGAGATAGAAGCATTGGAAATGATGACCCTGAACAATATAGTCATATCCTGAACATATAATCGGTCATTTTCATAGTCTTTCACTCAATAAATGAATGACTCAATAAATAAATGCCGGGTACTGGGATGCTGGGATGAAAGACACTGTCACTGTCGTTAAGGGGTTTATAATCTAGAAGAGGGAGAGATCTAAGCAAATCAGTGCCCTGAAAATTGTTATAGGGGATGTGATAGCATATTTGGTGCTATACTGGGGACTAGAATTGGAGGCGTTAGGAATGGTGGAGGTTGGAAGTGGTGGCAAAGATAGTAAGGATCTGGAACGAAGACATGGAGGTGAAAATAGGAAACAGCTGACCTATTACAAAAATTACCACCATGTTAGTATGGCAGGAGTGTGGGGTGCGGTGGGTTGTAGAGGTATGGCAAGGGAAAAGGCTGAAGAGTTCAGCAGCAGCTGAGTGTAGAACTTTAGATACTTTAGATGCTTTGTTTAGGAATTTGGGCTTTATCAGAAGGATTTGTCAGAATGTGTTCTGGGGGCTGGGTGATAGGACAGAAAGGGGTTTTGTATGATGAGAAACATTTCAGAGGCACCAATTGAGACGAAGTTAAGCAGCCATATCTATTGAAGACTTCTCAGACCCTTTATATTGGTTAGCATTTCCATGACTATTTGACTGCTAAACTTGTGGAAGGAGCAGCTATATTATGTTTCTCAGAACATGGTTTGGAGAACCCTTTGATATACAAGGGGGAATCATCAAAATGTTTTAAGTAGGAAATTATAGACAATTATGGAATCTAATTCTGTTCTTAACACATAATGTGATACTGCTCATTAGGTATTGTGCAGTCAGTATTTTTAAATGCCCACTATTTTCAAAATTATCTACCAGATATTTTGGGAGATTAGGAAGATTCATGAGACATCTTGTCTGGCTTTTAAAAAATAACATGTTGATTAGGTTGGGTATGGTGGCTCACGCCTGTAATCCTAGCACTTTGGGAGGCCGAGGTGGATGGATTATCTGTAAATGTCATTCATCCATGTAGTTAATTGAATAAAAGGCAATGCGAAAGTGAGGAAGTTGAGAATAAACTTGGAGAATTATGGATTTTCTGGTGATCCTTGCTCAATGCTGATTTCTACAGGGTGTTTAATGCTAAGCTTTTGCTTTCAGGACTAGGATTGTTTCTGGCAATGGCCTTCACTCAGACAGTTCAGGGAATACAAACGGGTGAAAGCTGCCAAATTGAAACTTCAATTTAGGTGATCTGAGAGTGGAAGTAGCTGTTAGTTTGTTTGGTCCTCAAAAGTACATTGTCAACATTTTGAAGTTTTGGTAGATTAACGTAGAGTTAGCTTTACAGATTGTGAAGGTATTTCCAAAGAATTTAAAGAAAAAGTTGAAGGTGAAAGCAGTTGAAGTTGCATGTGGTGGAACTAGAAATATCAAGTCTAGAAATCTGAGAATGTCAAGGGAGAGAATCTTCAAGTAATCTTCTTCTTCTTTTTTGTTATTTTTCTTTTTTTTTTTTTTTTTTTTTTGAGACAGGGTCTTTCTCTGTTGCCCAGGCTGGAGTGCAGTACGCAATCTCAGGTCACTGTAATCTCTGCCTCCCAGGTTCAAGCGATTCTCCTGCCTCAGCCTCCTGAGTAGCTGGGATTGCAGGCGCCCACCACCATGCCTGGTTAGTTTTTGTACTTTTAGTTTCGCCGTGTTGGTCAGGTTGGTCTGGAACTCCTGACCTCAAGTAATCTGCCCACCTCAGCCTCCCAGAATGCTGGGATTACAGTGTGAGCCACCTCGTCTGGCCATCAAGTAATCTTCTTGAATTAAGTTTCCTTATTACATGTTCGTCATACTACCTAGTGGGGAAACATGGAATCAGAGTATTTAGAGTTGGTTGGTGCATCATAAGGCTTTTCATTGCCAGTTGTGTAGTGGTCAAGAGCACTGGCTTTGGAGGTGAATGTCCTGAGTTCACATGTATCAATCAGATTACCCAATTACTTAAGGTCCCTGCCCCTTACTAAGTGTAAGACCTTAGGCCATTTACTTAACCTCCCTATGCCTCAGTCTCTGTGTCTAAAAAGGGGAAAATGATAGTATATACCTCATGAGGTTGTGGGGATTAAAAGGGCTAATAAATGTGAAATGCTTAGAGCAGTGCATGGCACATGCTGTGTGCACAGTCAACTGTTATCTTTAGGATTTCTCTGTTGTTTGTTTTCATTAGAATAATTTACTGTGGAAACCTATCAAGTAGTGGTTTTCTGGCCTAAATAGGATTCTTTGGAGAATAGCTTGTTAACTCTAAGAAGGAGTGGATATAAATGTACTGTTACAATTTTCTAATTAATGCATTTAAAACTAGCAAATATTTGGCATATTTAAATAATAATAGCTAACATTTCCTGAGCATATACTATGTCCCAGGAGTTGTACCAAGCACTTTTAACCAATTAACTTATTTAATCATTATCTTATAAGTGAGGAAACTGAGGCCCCGAGAGGGTAAGCAAGTTGTCCAAGGTCACAGAATTGGCTATGGGCATGACCAGCATTCAAACCCAGACAGTCTGTGTTCATGGATCACACACATCTATTGTGATATCCCATCTTTCATGCAAATATATGTATTTTAGATCTGTTTGTTAAAGTGTTTTATTTTATTTACTGCAAACATTAATTAGGTGGAAAACATGAGCTAAAATAATTTTGTTAAACCATTTCAGTATAAAAATACATGTTAGAGCCATCCATATTAACTATGATTCTTTTGTTCTGTGGAAGTATGAGTATTAGTTTGGTGTAACCAAGGCATCCAGATGCATACATCCATTCTTTAGAACTGTTTTTCACTTTATGTCTCAGCTACATATTTTCAGAGTGGTTTATGAGTAATGCTACTTTGCATGCATTTTGCAAACTTCAATCCTTTTCTACTATCCATGCAGGCATTAAAATAATTCGGATAATATCAAATCCTAACCTATGAAACGCATTCTTTCAGGATTAGAAAATGGAGAACAGTGTGACAAATTGTGCTTTTTGCATTCTTCAGTATAGAAAGACTAGACTGCTCTAAAAGTAGTCATTTTAGTTGCCCCACTTTGTTGGTGCTAATGTTGTATGTACTTTCTGGGTCTTCTATTTTCAAAAAGCTGGGCAAAACTAATTTGCCACTAGATGGAGCCCTGGCTATTTGGGTAGAAATACAGGCAACAGAATATTAAATCACACAGTCATATCATGCTGGAGGGCTCCCGGTATTTGTGGCCCTCAGCTTTTAATTGTAGAATGCATCTTTGTTCTTTCCCTGACCTGCAGAGTGACATCACTGCCTCTCTTCCTGTGCGCTGGCTTTGACATAAGCCAGATGGCCACCGTGGTTGGTAGGCGCCCAGGCTGCCTGGTACAGGAGTTGATGAAACAGAATAGGAAGACGTTTTATGGTCAGCTGTGGAAGCACAGTGAGACTGCAGCTTTGCTAAGTAATTACATTTACTGTGTGTGCTTTATTCCTCACAGAGAAGGGTCACAGGGAAAAAATACATTTTTATTTATAGTGTTGTGAGGTATAGACCTTTGATCTTTTATTAGTCAGTAGTCTGCTCCAAAGGAATGCTCTCTTTTCCCTGCTCTGCAGTCACTCGTGAAAATGACATGTTTATTTATGTTTAATGGTTCTTTCAGGCTGTGCATTGTGATACTTACCTTCCTTTTCCCTCCTCTTTGTCTGCAGTTAGTAACACAAAAATGTTTTAGTCTTGTAGTGAGTTTAGTTTGGGGAAGTCAGAGTTCAGGCATGTTAATACAAGCAGATTTCTGTCAGATATACTCCAGAGTGATTTAGTAAAATATATTACTGTTTATTATATGTTTGTTCTTCAAGGAGGTCAGAAGAGTCCGGAACAGACTTTTTTTGGGGCGGGAAGCAGGGGAAGTGGTCAGGAAATGAACAAGACATTAATTTTATATTAATTTTTGGACATTTAATGGTTAAAGTCACTTAAAATGCTAATTTGAAACAACATATATGAAGTTTATTAATCTAGTATTTTCCATTTGCATTTAAAGTTAATCTTTACCAATTGAAATATTGTACAAAACTTTTAAGAAAATCCTAAGAATTGAACTTTTCTCTAAAGTTTAATATCTACACAATTTTTAGATTCTTCCACATAATTCATTTCCAAAGACATTAAAAAACATTTTTACACTTTTTAAATTACTAAATCATGAATATTATTCACAGGATTGACCTAGAAATTATAAATCATATAATTAAATGAAAATTCATATTTGCCATGCTTTATTCGAACTTAACGCTGTTTTGAAAGTGAAGTCCCTTAATTGTCCTTAGGTTTTCTGGGTCTCTATTTTATAAAATGAAATTCTAACAAAATATGTCTCTTAATCCTATTATTTTATAGTCTTCTCCAGGGAGGGAGATTTGCCAATAATTGCTGGAAGAAGGCAGCATGGTGTAAGGAAAGAACATGGCTTTGCAGTCAGTATAACAGGGTTTTCTAGTCCTTTTTCCACTGGTTATTTGCTTTGTGCCCTTGGACTTTTGAGTCACAGTTTCTTCACATATGTATTGGGGCATAAAACCTACCTCCTTGGTTTATTGTAAGAATTAAATGATACAACGTGTATATTAGGCTCCAGACAGTTCCTGTCACATGGTATGAACTCAGTAAATGTGAATTCCTTTCAACTGTTTTTAAACTTCCTCTCTTTTCTCAACCTCTTGTAAACTGTGTTCACAGATTGCACTGCTATCATGTAGTGTGTATTTTACCTCTAAGGTACAAATAAAGCTAGATTGAAAGTAAGCTCACGGGCTGAAAAATAGGCGTTTGAAATTTATTAGCAGTATGTACATGTGTTCAGTTCCAGATAAAACTGTAACCATCAGTTGTGCATTGAATGTGTTTAATATTTGTGATGTTTTAATTTGATTTTTGTTTTTGTTTTTTCTCCTACTCAGCTCTTGCCCCTGTTCTTTGCTTCTCGTTTTGTTGGTGAAGATATCACAGTGATGTCTGCATTCAACCTGCTGCATTTGGTGACAAAGAGCCAGCCAGTAGCCCTTCGAGCCTGTGGGCTTCCCTCAGGTTTCTGCTTGTTGTACTGTACATAGTGAAGGCACAGGGCCAACTGGGTGTTTCTGCTGCAGGAAATGATACACCATCATGCTTTGCTAAATTTCATTTTCTTTTACTTGGGCCCTAATTTGAAGACGGAAATTGGTTATAAATCACCACTCTACTTTGAGTAACATTCATTTCCACAATCCTTACAACCCTTGGAACATTGTCCAGTTTCCTTGCCCAGTGTATAATTGTCACTAATATTTCATATCTTCTTGTTCTTTAATGCACACTACACATCTGCAAATCATAATGTTCATAAGAGGCTGGCAGTCTGAGTAAGAAACTGCCCCAAATCACACAAAACAGGACATTCATCTTGTTAAAGGATAATGAAAATGCTTTTCATTCCACATGTGGTCATTCCTTTAGGAAAAAATGAAAATGAACAACGTTAGCATAATTAAGTTACCAATTTATTGTAGTTAAAAAGAAAGAAAGTTCTACTTAACAATGGCTAAATAAACAGAACTAATATAGCATGCATCAGTGGGTTCTTAAATTAGAACCACTGTAGTTTTTAAAAATGTGATTTTAAGAATTTAAATAAGTGAGGCATGAAAGTCCAAAATTTTATATGCACCTGTATCATAAGCTTAATATTTTAATTTTATTATGAAAACCACAATGGCTAAATATTTTACTTCTGTGAGCGTGATTATCAATATTATTTACATTTTTCCATTAGTGTACATATCTATCACTACATTGTATAGAGAATTTAATTCCAACTCATTAGATGTTAACTATGCGTGCCAGGCATTGTGTTAAGCAGTGAGGATACAGTGATAAATAAGGTAAAGCTGATTTTTTTCAACAAGTACAAGGTGGAAATGGAACTGTGTGAGGACCATTAAATCATATGTTGACCTGACTAGACTAGAGGTATTTATACTTGGTGTGTTATGGTAATTCAGAGGAGGTTGGTCCTAGATCTTTTCTTTAGGAGAAGAAATGTTGGAAGGAAGGGAAGATCTCTGAAGTTTAAGGAGGGCATTATGGAGGATATGGTGCTTGAGCTGAATCTCAGACTGGTAGCACAGTTAGCCTGGTTTCTAAGCAGGGTGGTGGGGAGGCCGTTTTTAACAAAAGGAGTAGCATGGGAAAACATGAAGGCCTGAAAGAGCAAGGCATGTTCAGAGAAATACAGTTATTCATATGGCTGGTTTGGATGTGCAAGGGCAAATAGAAGAGGTAAGGAAGGAAAGGTAGCCAAATCATGAAGCACTTTATATGATGTTTTAAGGAATTTAAGTCTTGGGGAGATGAACAGGAATCACATGTCTTCATTTGCATTTTACAAAGATTATTGATTTAGTATGGTAGGAGGTCAGTGCTGGTTTTTCAGATGTTTCTGTGAGAGAGGCTGGGATGGCAACCTAATTAGAAGGAGTAAGGTATTTGTCTTGAAGCTATATTTAAATAGCAAATACACTTTTTTTAAAAGTAGATTTTATGTCTGTTTATGGTGACATGAGGGGCTAATGAAGCTTAATGTATAGAGGCCCCAACCACTCTTCTCAGTATGCCCCCTAGCCCCACATCCCCCTGCACTGCCGCCATAAAGGGTACTGGAGGAGTGTGAGGCTGGAAGGACATGTGAAGTGCTGAAGACTTGACTGTGGCCATTACAGTGGAGTTGAAAAGAAAGATTGTAATTGGGAGAGATTCAGGCTGTAGAACTGACAAGGTTTGTCTGTTGAATTGTATACGACCTTGAGGGAGAACCTCAACCACGAGTTCTTGTGCTTTGCAGAACCTTTTCAATGCTATACCGTACATATCACAGGTGGACTATGGAGGTTATTTAGATTATACATAATGATGTTTTCCTCTGGAAAAAGCTCCAATGTGTAAAAGTACCCAGCATAGTTCTTGTAACATTGGTTTGCCAAATACAGGGGAGGCTAAATGTTTATAGAAACCACATTAATTAACAGTGTATTCTTCAAGATATGACAGTCATGGATTAAAGGGTTTCATAATGAGATTGTTTAACTGAAATATAAATATCTTTAAATTTTGATAAAATGATTCAAAGATAAATTCAGCAAAGCTGATAGTTTTTAAAAAGTTAACCATTATGGTACAGTGCTTAAGCACACAAATTCTGTATGAGGTCAGACTGAGTTTAAAATCTGACTTTGCCACTGACTAGCTGTGTGCCTTAGCTTCCTTGTTTGTAACATGGAGATAATAATAGTACCAACCTGAAAGGGTTGCTGTGAGAATTAAATAGATTGGGATGTGAAAAGTGCTTAAACCTGTGGCTGGCATTTAGTAAACACCATATATGTCTTCACTATGTTCAATATGGAAATTCATGTATCTGTATTAATATAGATTTATGTTTTTCCAATACAACAGACTTTTCAAACTTTTAAACATGTCCTATGTTTCATTTAACTATTTTTTACTTTCATGGGACTCACAAATACACTTTATGTTTGAGGAATAACCATCTTGATCTGTTGTTCTGATCTCTTTATTTTACTTATGCACCCTGCTGAACCAGAACTCAAGTCCTATAAATATACAAGAGATTTCTTTTATTCTTACTACCCAGTACTGGTAAAAGCCCAAAGAAACTCTCATCTTTCTTATCTAGGGCTTGTACACCCATTTTAATCTGAAAAATGAGTTGACTAGAATAGTATTCCATAATTTCTCGACCATTCAAGCACCACTAGTTTTTAAAGTGTTATGAAAGTCAGTCTTCGGGTGTCTACATATTTTATAATTTGGATTTAGCAAAATCTGTATCATCATCAATTTCTCTAACAGGATTTTGCTCTTAGATATATAGAAATGTTGAAGAAATTAACTTCAACAGTAATGAAACAGACTGCTTAAATTTTGAAAAATAAAGATGAAATTGAAATGGGAATTCTAGTCCCTATTAGTTTGTACAGGTAGGGAAGAGAAGAGGCCAAAACTGGAAATACAGGAAGTGAAGGTGAAAGTTTGAAGTCTTGCTTTAATATAATGTTGCTGGTCAAAACCCATTACAACAGAAATCTCTGTAAATCAAAAAGATGTCTGTTCCCTGACCAGTACCCTACTAATTTTGAGTATTATTCAATATGAAATAATTCCAGAACTAAAATATAATTGGAGCAAGCTCTTAAAGTTGATTATAACTGGATTGACCTGCATGAAGGCTATATCCCAGAAGAGTGATCTATTATTTTTCAGCTTTGACTTTTTTTACTTCTTATTTTTTTAATAAAGTATAATTTTAATTTGGAGCTTTTTAAGTGCATCTGAGTTATGGTTCACTTGTGTTTGCAATTAAAGGTAATTTTTCTCTCGCAGAATTTCTTCTTAATTTCTTACAACAGTTTCTTTAACGTATTAAAAGAACACTGGATTAGGAGTTAGAAAACTCTAACCAAAGCTCTGTCCTTAACTTGCGTGACCTTGAACAAATCAATAAACTTCTCCTGATCACAGTCTCTTCATCTTTATGAGGAATTAAAATTAGATAGTATATTTAGTTCTTAAATTCTGTGATTTTATTAACTGTCACTTGTTTTTACTTTTGACTTTAGGTTAATCAGATCTTAAAACTCAGTACTAACTAATGCTGGGAACTTATACAGAGAAGTCTGCTGAGTTGTGGTGGGAGGACACAGTTTCCATGTTTGAACATTAGAATTCCTTGCCTCTTAATCAAGACTGAAGCATTATCTGAGGAGGAATCAGGAAGCCCAATTTTATACATAGTTTTAATGCTAGATAAAAATTAAGTGTAATTGTAGCTTAGACTAGATATCATGATAGCTTTCAGCCAAGTGAGGGTGAAATAAATAAAATTTGTCTAAATAGTACTAATTAGAGTGATAAATTATACTTTTTTTCTACCCTCATACATATAATTTGTGATTGTGATTCTTATTTGACATTATTGGCATATTTAATAGTTTCCATGAATTGAAGAGTCACATGGCTGTAGCTTATAAATATATCATAGTTTTCTAATGTAGCGATTAGAAGTCTTAGAGATATTTTGCAAATGGTGTTAGAAAGTCATTGATTATCATCTGTATAACTAGAACTCCATGAATCAGCGGCTTATGGCTCCAGAGCTTAACACAGTGCCTGGCACTTAATAAATATATGTTAAACGAATCAGTAAACATTTGGAATGTTTATGTGTAGGTGAAGTCATAGCTGTAAGAGAGTACAAATTTATTTGAAACTCCTTTATATGGGAAGATTAAAAGTGAAGTTCATAGTTTGGTTTACTTTTGAATTTATTGTCTGACAATTTTTTCTCACTTTATTGCATTAATACAATATAGGGGATGTCATAGGTATAAATCGCATTGTAGCTAAACAAAAAACAAAAGTGGCAACAGATTCAATGCATGTTATCCAGAATTGCTTTTACCTTTTCTTGCAAACAGTTTTGAGTTTTGGTAGTAAACTGTTTGAGGCAGTGAATAAGTACGTAGTATACTTAGCATAAGACTTAAGAACTCTGGCCCTTTTTATCACTTCTTTGCAGCAAATTATTGTTTGTTGTGCTTTAAAGTCTCCATTTGTAAAGAGGAAATACTACAGATACACATTAAAGCCACATCCATCAGTAACAAGTACTTATTCAATTTGAGCTGGCAATAGTTCATTAATAGAACTGATGTACTTAAAAGATAATCAGAATCGTCAGTGTGCTGTTCACTTACTGAATGCATTGACTTTCTATATTAGTTCTTCAGAATCTTTTTTGGGTCATGAAAAATATGGACAACCTACATAGTGCTTTGATAAAAGTTATGACCTTCTTTTCCAGAAAAGACATATATGCATCTACACATGTTTTCATATAATTTCAAGAAATTTTTTGTTAGGTCTTCTGAAACTCTTCAAGGGGGGCTCTTTGACCACATATTCAGGACCTCTGTTCTAAAAGATGCACATGAACCCAATATAAAACTCGGATCAGAACACAGTGTTTCTGATTTCTGTATTGGTGTCCCTAAAGGAATTCTCTCCCTTGTGTTCAGATTAATGCCCTCAGTTCTCCAATTTCACCATTCTTACCCAACATCTGACCTAACTTTATCTTACCTCATTTCTTTGATTATATTAAAATGCCGTGGAGAGGATTTTTAAAAAAGAAATAGAAAGAAAAAAGGACATACAAATTTCAACCCGTAATTCACAAAATAATTTGCAATTAGTTGATTAAATGGTATCCACTTCTTCCAGTAGATGGCACTAGGTTTACATTCTTTCATAGCATGAATGATTATTGATATTAGCACATGGGTGCATTGTGAAAACTTAAACAAAAGTATATAAGGAATAGCCAGTTAAGAACATATGGATTTATAATCCACAAATTTTTCTGCTTATATTATGTTCAAACAATATTTGTAGAGCACAAAACCTTTTTCCATTTTCAATAAGATTCTGACTCCCTTATGCTTGGCCATCTCATTGAAATTGTCTTTCATGTGTAGACTTTCTATAAATTGAAACAAGTTTTCATAAATTAACTTATCTTGTGTCCAAATAGCTGATTTAACAGTCATTTATAGTTTTATATGCAGCTAAATTTTCTTCAGCAGACCACCCAAGAATTAAAGAAAATTTCACATTTTGTTTTGCTGTGTTTTGAATTTTTATAGAATCTTGAAAATGTTATTAGTTTAGCATGTTGACTGTTAAGCATGAATCGATTTTTGCATGAATGAAAATATTTTAGAAAACTAAGAAAAATTATATTTAAAATGTTGATTAATGAGTACTCTGATGCAGCTATATTTTTCTAAAACAGTTTTAGTAGCCCTATAATATAATAAAGTTTTAGTTAATGTTGAAAAGTTGCTGTGCAGCATCTAATTACCAGATGAACTTTTAATTATCTGTGACAATGGATATTAGTTAAGGCTAAATTGTTATACAACAATAAGACTGTATGAATAAGATGTTGGGCATATGGTTTGTTAAGTGTGGATTCTCTTGATTTTCTGGTAAATATGGAATAAATTCTTTATGTACCTTAAGAATTATAAAATACATAACACCTAGTAACAAGAGAGTTTAAATAGGCATGAAAAAAACAATTAAATCTTAGTTTTATTTGAGAAATTCATTAGTTAACAATGACTGTACAGTGTGTAAAACATAAATTCTGAAAACATGATAATTCTACAGGGTTAGAATATCTAGACAATATGGACTTTGGAGGAATCATATAGGCAATTAGATGCTTATTTATCTAAACATATTCACAATAATGTTATGTGACAGATTGTAGAAGGATTTATTAAAATGAGCTAACTCTTGCTCTCAACAAACAGAAGTAATGAAGGAATGAGCCATGAATGACAGCTCACAGATTCAGTAATATTGTGGGTAGATATTTGATGAATTTTTACTATCATCCTTTCCTAGTTTACAATTTCATCCTAAACATTTTATTTAGAGATTGAATTTCTCATAACTGCTTCTGCTAGGTATACTGTAATTTAACATTCTTTAAAATAGATTGTATTAAGATGCAACGATAAATTATCTGAAATTACCTTTTGTGCCTTTGCATTTGAAATCAAAGATTTACTTGAAAATTTTAAATCCTTATTTCATTTATTTCAATTTCCTATATATTTTTATTTTTTAAAACATTTAGTATATTTACGCTTGTATTAGTAATTTAAAAATGCGTGTTATAAAAAATACACCATGAGGCCTGGCGCGGTGGTCGTACCTGTAATCCACGCACTTTGGGAGGCCGAGGTGGGCAGATCACTTGAGGCCAGGAGTTTGAGACCAGCCTGGCCAACATAGTGAAACCCTGTCTCTACTAAAAATACAATAATTAGCCGGGCCTGGTGGTGCGCCTGTAATCCCAGCTACCCAGGAGGCTGAAGCAGGAGAATCGCTTGAGCCCGGGAGGCAGAGGTTGCAGTGAGCTGGGATCGTATGATTGCACTCCAGCCTGGGCTACAGGGTGAGACTCTGTCTCCATCTCAAAAAAAAAAAAAAAAAAACCCATGAAATGACAAAAGATATCAGTTATTTAGATGGTTAATAAGAGATATACTTTTATAGAGTTTAAATTTATGTATTAACTTTTATGATAAGCATTTCTTTCAGTACTAGATGTATTTATTATATTGAGCCACATAATTGCAAGGAAGGAATGGAATGTTAATTTTTATCACTAGAGTATTTGAATTTGAGGCAAGCAAAGAAAATTCAGAATCCTATAACTATAGCTTTGTAGGATTTTGTTTTGTTGCAGAAATACATGTTAGCGCAGAAAGATAAAACTGTTTATATTATATTCCACTTGATTAATGTTTTAATCTTCCTTCTGCAAATTTTAGATAATCTCACAGCAAATTTCAGAGCTTCTCATCATATTATTGGTATTGATGCAGAAAGAGATTAGACACTGATCTGTATTTACTAGTTTGTTTCTACCACCAACTTGCTTTCTGGCCCCAGGAATCTTTGTTTTGTACCTTTTATTCCTATTCTGCATCTGTAAACTGAGAATTTTGTAACATTCGTGTCAAATCTTTTATAAAAGATATGACCTTCAGGTGAGGGTTATTGTATTATATTATATTATATTATATTACATATTAGCTGACATTTTCCAAAAGTTTGTTCTGTGCAATTTAAGTGCCTTGTTGTAAGGGAGAAGAAATTGGGGAAAAAAAGATGGGGGTGGAAGGGAGGACGCCAAAAAGTCTGGGAAATGTCATGGGTTTGATCAGGCAAAATCTATTTCAGTTATGGAAAGTCCTTGGTTCCTGCAAAGTAAGCTCCAGAAAGGTAGAAATTTTTGTCTGTTTAGTTCACTGTTACAATTCAGCAACTACAGTTGTGTCTGTCACATAATAGGTGTTCAATAAATATTTATTGGATGAATGAATGCTTGTGAATAAGTAACATCATCTTATATATCAAAATAATGTCACATTACAAGTAATGTGATCTCTGCTCTTAAGGGATCTACATTCTGGTGAGAAAGATGGCCACCTCAGGTTCAAATTTTATTATCTATAGGATGAAAGGAGTTATATACTTGAAGGTTTGACGATTCTATATGAACACTTTCTCTTTTGTTTTACCGTTGAGGCAGGGAGTAGAGGAAGTGAGAAGCATTGTGCTTCTTTCCTCCCAGAATGTCAGACTGGATTCTCGGAATAGGATTTCAAGCAATGACAGTTCTTCTGAAGGATATTGAAGGAATGTGTAGATGTAATTAGTGGGAGGTGGTAGGAGTGGAGGATGAGAAGATGGGGGTAGGGGTGGACTGTGGGCACATGGGTTAGCAATAGATAGGTATGGTAGAGTGCAACCAAGCATGGGTTCAAGAGAGAAACAGAATGGACAAATAAACTAAAGGAGGAAGGCTGCAGACAAGAGAACCTGGCTGTCATTAACCAGGTATGCAACCATGAGTAGTAACTTTTTTGGGCCCTGATTTCCTTTTGAGGGCTTTGGACTAGAAATTCGTCATTTCCCAAATTATAATCTGAGGGACACTAATTCTACTAACTTTCCCTTGTAAAATGGATCTCATCATGAAATTGAGAAACCCTACATACTACCCTATTGCATAAATTCTAAGATGCACTGCTTTTACCATTTTACCATCTTGGTAATCTGGATGCAGCTTAAAAATCATTGTGACAAGAATGTATTATAGTTTGGCCACTTTCTCCCCGCCTTTTTAGTGGAGCATAAAATAATGGGGTATCAAATGACCACATATTTAATAGTGCACATCAGCATAAGAAAATCTCTGAGAAGGTCTTCAAGAAACCCATGTCACCTAGATTTGCCTAATCTGATTTGACAGTGGAACCTTTCCCTTCTCACTCTGCAAGAGGAATAACATGTTAGCATTTTTTTCAGAGCCAGTGTTTTAGAGAATGCATTTTGGGGAATGCTGGATCAGGTAATCTTATAGTCTTAAATCCAGAGAATTAATCAAATATTAGTTATAATAAAAGAGTTGAGTGTGAAACCCTAGAGAGGTAACATAGGATTCAGAGTAGCAATCTGAATTACTGAATTAATGTTTTTACTCTATCATTATTTATGTTTAAAATTTCACTGATTTATTAAGCAAATGTTACTGTTGCTGTTTTTAAACTAATTTCTAAGAAACATAGCCAAGATCATTATTTAGAAAACATCTTTTAGAAAGAAGATTTAAATAGCAATAATTAAAGTGGAGAATTGAGTAAGTATTTAAATACAACATATACCCGTTTAGTCCTTCCTTTTTCTCAGCCACATTACTAGGTGCTGGGGATGCAAAGATGACTAAAATATGTGTGAGCACTGTCTCTCAAGAAGACATTGAATAATGTCTTCCCGTGTCAGGGCAAGACATGGCTTTTCTTGATAAATTTGAGTGAAAAAGTAAAGTGGATTTTTTTTTTCTCCAGAACTCCTCAGATTTTTCTGGAATATATAGATTCAGATTTAGCTGTTTGTTGAGTGGCAACTGAAGACTTGTTTTCTATGCCTTTTGCTTAATTAATTTATATTTGAAATTTGATTTGGGTGGTAATGTAATTTTGGAAATTTGCAAAGCTGAGTTTTTGACAATATATATTTTATTTTGTTTCTGGTGAAGTATACTCAATGTTACATTTAAATAAAATTTGCATGATAATCTAAGAGAGGGCTCCTTTCCTTCCTTTTTGTGGGTGGTTACCGCTCATCTCCCTAGCAGTCGGTGCTCCCAAAGGGGAGGAGGATGAGAGAGCGAGCTATTTTTTGCAGATCTTTTTGATTGCATGTGAAATGTAGAATGGAAATGAGCCTGTCTGTTTTTAATTTTTTTTATGGGCTATGATGTTCTAGTGAAGACCCATACTGGAAAAAAAATTAAAAACAGGGAACTCCAAGTTTGTCAGACGTTTCACATGCAATCAGATAGAATTGAAGTAAAGTGACTTTCTCTTCCACTGTTGTCACTTGATGATGGCAGTGCCTTTAAAAATTCTCTTCTTATTTATATGCCTTGCAAGCAAGAAAATGCTCTTTGGATCAAGACATTTTAAAAATATTTCCCTAAACTCTAGGCTTTATGGTCCACATTAACACAAAAATTGTTGCTCTCAGTATTTGCATTAAATTTTGAAGAGTTGATAAGATACTCTAGTTTTTTTATGGTGCTTAAAGAATGCTAATAAAATGACTACTACACATGAATTCAACAATTAAAAATTTATAACACAAATGAAAGAAAAGTAAAATGTGGCTTCTATCGTACAGTCATTCGGGTGAATTATTAATGAATGTTTCATCAGGATGAATGTAGTGCTAAACTTCTATTGTTTCCCAACAAGAAAATAATGTAGCTTCATGAATGAGATTTTACTATTAAGGTTAGAACTTTAAATGACGTTAATAACCTTTCAGTACTGTGAAAAATACATTTACTCCCCTTGACTTACAGTAAGAAAATGTTTGCACATTTTTCCCCTTAATTTTAAAACTGCCTTACTTCTCAGTTCCCCAATTTCTCCCTTTTCAAATCTGAACCTACATTTTATCCTGGTTTCTTTTTTGGTTTGTTAAATTAGCTGCTACTCTTACATGAAAGACTGCATACTTTTCATCAGGATAGGGTAATGACCACCTTGACTTGTGCACATTTGATCATACTATATCTATTGGGATGTCTAGATGTAGTTTTCTGTTTGGATCTTTTCTGGCACCCTGTGAATGCTGTTGGTATTATTTGAGTTTTCTATATTTCATTTATAAGCAGATATGATTAAATCTAGGTGGGAAAAATTTTAAAGTGTTAACATCCTTTTTGTTAACTCTCTTTACACAAAACTTTGCACATACCTTTACTGTAAGACTGCACATTGTATAGATTGTTTTTCTTATCTTTCCTGCTAAAATATGTGTTCTCCTACAGCAGGAACACTACCTTATTTATTTTTAACTTTCCAGTGCTCATCACAGTTCTTGATTCACTGTAGATGTTTAATAAATAGTTGTAGAAAGTATAAATTAATATTAGGCTCAACAGTTTTTATCTTCAAAGAATTTACAATGTATTTGGGAAAATAAAGCAGAAATGAATGAAGATGTTTGAGAATAATTGCATAATACTGTATTTGCCCATTTAAGTAGTACCTTGCAGAGTAAATACACTAATACTAAAAGTGCTGATAGCGGTGAACTTATCAGGATGTGTAGCCTTGGAAGGAAAACTTGCTTGACAACGTCTTCTGAGTGTATTTATTCAAACCTTCAGTATGAGAACCACACTGAAGGCCATTTTTATCATTCAACTATGCAGCACTAAAACATATGGTCTTGTTTAATTCAAGAAGTTTACAATGGTATGTTGCCTTGGCATGCTTATAATATCCATTGATGTTAATTAGAACTCTGTGCATACATCTATAGAATATAATTGAAACTGATCTCGTGGAATTGTCTTATGTGAAGTAAAACAGCAAGAAGGCATTAAATGTGATTATTATTGTGACATATAAAGATATGATTTTTCTTACATATAGAAAAGAACAAATCTTTACCTTAAGAAGAAACAATTATCTTTTTTCTGAGTCCTAGAACTCATAGATTTGTTTTTGTGTGTGTTATGTTTAGGGCTTGGAGAACAGATGAAATAAAACTGAAACAAAATGTAAAAATTAAGAATGTTTTTAAAAAATAGAACAGGTACTAATTTTATACTTTCTTTGGTTATGGATGTTTCCTGCCATGGCCAGAAGATTACTCTGAAGGGGAGGGTTACTGGAGTGTTTCAGAAGGGCAACAGCATTGTTTGGCCAAAGGGTTTTTTGTTCTCTAGGCTCATCCAAAATTCATCACCAGAAACAGCCATTGAGTATCCTCTCAGATATAACTCCAAGTTGAGAATGATGATCTATAGTCTAAAAAGGATTACTTTAAGTGGACAAAGCAAATTAGCAGAACCTGCACTCTGATCATACGTTGAAAGTTCAGCCAGAAAAATACTTTCTGAGAGCTATTTTGAGGGTAGCACTTTGCTAAATGGATATTCACTAAACTTTCTCTTGGAAGTAAAAAAGGTAATGCTAAACAATGCCTGTATTAAGATACGTAGTTGTAAATTTCCTGGTTTAAAAGCATATGTCTTATATATTTAAATTGTTGCTTATCTATTCATATTCAGGTTTTAGCACTTTCACCGAGGTTACCTGTCTCTGTCTCTGCCACTGGAATATGAACTTGTTAGTGTTTTCATCTCTTGCATTGGTCATTCCTGCCATGTGTTCCGAAAGCTCTTCCTTCAGAGATCAGCACAGACACCTTCCTCTCCTCCTTCAGGGCTTTGCTCAAATATCACCTCAGTGAGACTTCTTTGGCCACTCTATTTAAGATTATAATCCTTATTCCTTTCACTCCCAGTCCTCCAGTTTTCCTTTTTCCTTCCTGAATACTTACCACCTTCTAAGAGACTATGTAATTTACTTACTTATTTTCATTGTAGTTTGTCTGTCTTCCCTTACTCCTGCTGGAATGGGAGCTCCAGGAAAGCAGATCTAAGTACTTAGATCTCTTTAGTACTCCAGGAAAGTATCCTAAGTACTTAGAATAGTGCCAGCAGATAATAGGTACTCAATAAATAATTATTGAACTAATGTATATATCTTACTTAGCATAGTGTCTGACACTTTGTAAACACTCAACATTTTTGATGACTTAAACAATTTAAGAAAAAATCTTGGATCAGTGGTCCTCAGAGTAAACCTTGCAGCTCTAGTTTTGTGGAAACCAGAGGACTGAAGCAAAAGTGTCCTGACATCTTAGACTGTATGTTAATCTCAGGAATGTGTTTCCTATATATGTCTACTTTGAGAGAAAAATCAGAATTAGGTATGGTTCTACAAATATAGGAGCTTTTCTTTCCCCATGCTTTGTAGGTTTGTCTTATCTTAAAGCCTTTATTGAATTACTAGAACGCAAACAAACAAAAAATGATAGTTATGGTATATATTTTATATTTTATTCTAAAAAATGGACTAAATTTGGCTTCTCCAAATGGCCAATTATTTAGAAATTCTAACACTATACTATGCCTGAAGTAAAAATTTGCTTAGTTTTCCAGTGACAAACTAATAACCAGCCAAATTTACAGTGAAAAATAAAAGTATACCACCTTTAAATATAGCAGCAAGGTATTTCAACATGAACTTTACTGTTTTAACCTACTAAACTCAAAGCAAAACAAGACATTCTTATCTCTTATTCATTTATTATCTTGGGAAAATATTTAATAGTTTCATTTTTTCTGATTCTAGAACCAAAATTAAAGTTATGGGATCCTTAGGTTTTGTTTTGTTTTGATTTTTCACACCGAAATATAAAATTTATGACTTAAAAGTACTCTAAGGTTTAGGTAACAGATCTAATTTACTTCTTAATAGGAAGTTAAAAAGCCTTTCAACGTTTCATAGACTTTGTGAGAATCCTGTATGAAACTTGTCACTGACCCTATGTTGAAGGAGTAAATACAGGGAAAAGAGACATTGGCTAATAGATAAATGTATGTAACTTTTCTGATGTACTGAGGTGATTATTACTTTTTCCCCCTTATTATTTTGTTAGTTTTTAAGCTGAAAGTTATTGTATAGTTAGAGAAGAAAGAAGAAAAGTTGTTACATAATTTTTCCTGACAAAATATGATGACTGGCTGGGTGTGGTGGCTCACACCTGTAATCCCAGCACTTTGGGAGGCTGAGGCGGGCAGATCACCTGAGGTCAGGAGTTCGAGACCTGGCCATCATGTCGAAACCCCATCTCTACCAAAAATACAAAAATTACCCGGGTGTGGTGGTGGGCGTCTGTAATCCCAACCACTCTGGAGGCTGAGGCTGAGGCAGGAGAATCACTTGAATCCGAAATGCAGAGGTTGCAGTGAGCTGAACTCACACCACTGGACTCCAGCCTGGGTGACAGAGCGAGACTCCATCTCAAAAAAAAAAAAAAAAAAAAAGAAGAAGAAAGAAAATATAACAACTATGAGTTTTGCAGTCAGACAGCCCTGGGTTTGAGTTGATAAGTCTACTTGCTGTTTGTCCTTAATAAGGTATGTTATAACCTCTCCACGCCTCAGTTTCTGTATCTGTAAAATGGGCATGACAGCCACGTTCTAGAATTATTGAGAGGATTAAATGTATTTATGTGAAAGTGCCTAGACATGTGCCTGGCATGTAGGAGGACTCAAATTTTAGTTTTATTTTCTTCCTTCATTTCCCACTTTAATCATAAAAACAAGATAAGGTGTGAGGAAAATACTGTTCCCAGGGAATTATTATAGAAAAAGAATTACCAATAAAAGATTGCTGCACACTAAATACTGGACCTGGCTATCTTTTAAAATACAATTTTAACCTCAGAATTCACTGTAATCAAAATGAAGTAAGTGCTAATGGCTGTGATCCTTATAGCAGATCTTTGAGGGTGGCAACACATAGCAAAGGTGACTTGCTTCAGGTCGTGTAGCTGGGAAGCAGGCAGAGCCACAAAGCAAACTGTTGCTGTACGTTTATTTGTACTAATAGCAAGAGCTTCATACTGGGGCTTCGAAACAATACTGGCCTTGAGGCAACAACACAGGACAAGCTTTGCTATAAAAAGAGACTTTGGACATATTTCAATAAATAAAATATCCTTGGACTAGGTTCAAGATGGAACTGATCTATCCCAAAGTTACTCTGTAAGGAACGGTGTTATGATTAGATACCAAAATGGCAATATTATCTCCTCAAATATGTAATTGTGTTACATGTGTGTACACACACACTCACTTGTGCCTTCAAAAGACACTATTAAACATTTAAATAAAGGGAAAAATCTTTCCCAAACATACTTCTAAGCCAATTTAGAGGTCATTGAACAGATGTCATATAATACTAATGTTAAATTACCCTGTGTAATAAGAAAATTACAGTACCTAAGTGAAGATAGTAAAGGGAAACCATCCAATGAATTACTCCAGAATTTCAAAATGAAATGATTTTTTCAAGATTAACAGTGGCACCATATGACTTTAGAAAAGTGAGTCTGATAGGGAGAAGGGAAATAAGAGACAAAAGTGAAGCTTTTCTGTGTTTATATATACCAATATTTGGTTCTGATGATAGAAGGGCTAATGTAATAGTATAGCTTTAAATTGTCCAGGAAGTATATTATTATTATTAAATGGTGTGGCAAGATATTTATTAAAATCTGACCAACTTCTCATTGAATTGTTTAATGTAAAATCACAATAGTTGTTTCTAGTCTACATATATTTCCTTTTGGTATTAGATATACTTTGAAAACCTAATTATTTTGAGAATATAGTATAACCAAAGAATGAAAATGTACAAAGTTTGACAACTTTAAATAATCACTAGCATTTCTTAAAGGACAAACCTCACTTACAGTTAGGAAACAATATTTATACTTAAGGTTGAAAAGCCAGGATGTAAAAAAATTTTGCTAATTTGGAAGATGACCTTTAAGTGCACCAAAACCAAATAATTTGTAGGCTATGACATAGGGCACATTCCTACAAAATTTGTGTGAATACTGCTTTAGTGGTTCGTGAAAGACAAACAAAGAAAGCTGGAATGAAATCTTTATTCCCCTCCCAAATAAGACGGAGACTAACAAAGGAGTACAGCAGCACTCTTTCAAGGCTTGCCATTAAAACGAGGTCTCTGTAGCACAGTTAATGAGATGTTTCATAGTGGAAAACAATCTGTTTTTAAGAATGTTTAGATCAAAAGTAATTTCTAATCTATGAAATAAAGTCTCTTCAATACCCTTCATTCACTAGTAAAGCTTTTATGTTTGTATTATTTACTTCAATCAGATGTTTTCAATTTTACCTTTTTTTCTTGTACAAATACTTGACATGGTTCATCAATACTGACCAACAGTTTTATTCTCTTCGGAAAAGAGAGATTCATGAGAGAGGGAGAATGAAAAAGAGAGAAACATCTTTGCCTAAATGATTTGCAAGCATCTGTGCTTTAAGCTACTTTTTATGAACACTCCTTAGTAAATGACTCAAGGTAAAAAAGCAGAAAAGCATCCAATGTTAGGAAATTGCAATCCAATACCATGTAATTTAAACCTGCAGTTGCTTCTCTTGTACTAAATGACATACAGATGGGTAGCTTAGTTCTCTCAACTTTGGGAACACAATTGGTCTTTTTGTATGAATGAACGTATATTAACAAAAATATTTTGGATAGAATTTTTTGATTTTAATTGTACATATTTTAATTATGCCATTGAAAAGAATAATTTTAACCAAGTCATTTTGTCATGTTAAGTTTGCATTTAGTGATTTTGTGACAGTATTAACTAAGATACAACCCTTCCAACAAACACATGAGAATAAAATAATTTTTAAGAAGTCTGTACTGAATTAAGCAGAAACTCACCTATCACTGTCGACTGATTATTTAAGAAAGAGCCACTTTGCCTTCAAGCTATTGAGAGGCTTGTTCTGATAGGACAGACATTTCTCAGGGAAACATTTCTACCTAACCGTTGATAACAGCAAAAATACAAGTAGTAGGTATTTGGATAAAGCCTAGGATAAGACGGGGTCCAGTGAGATGAGAGATCAACATGCCGTTAGTGACATGCCTGCTGTGCCTGTGGATCTTTCCAGGCCAGGGAAGGGCTGAAGTATTTGTGGAAGGTCAGCAGAGGTGCTGTCTGACAACCTGCAGGCCCACTCCAAGGTGTATCTTGCTCTTTGGCTGTGGCTTGCTCTTTTGCTGCCTCCATTTTCTCTTGTGGAGAATCAACCGCTCTATCTTGGTGGCCCGGATTCTGCAAGCTGATATCCTTCTTCAACACCACAGTCAGGGTAACCGGCTAGACAATATTTTCCTAGTTTAAGGTCAGCGATCTCATACTATGACATTAGGTACCTTGAACGTAAAATAAACGGGAAGCATTTCCACTCCTAATCATATTTCTTTATATTTCAAAAGAAGTTGCGTTTAGTATTTAGGAAACTAAGTAAGCTTTCTTCTAGTAACTTCAAAACATGGCAAGAACTCTCTACATTTAGGACCATCTGCAGGCTTCTTTCCCACTGTGATGGATGGCAAAGAAAAGCAATTTTACTGCAGTGAGTAATGGCTACCCTGTCCTGGAGTTATATTTCTTTTCAGTCATTTGCTCATGTAAAATAAAATACTACATATAAACAGGTGTTGTCTGAACATTTTACTGCAGGCTGTATAGGTTGAAATAAAAGCTGCCATTGTTATTAGAATCACATTAGAATTATTTCACCATTCACATACAGTTAATCAGTAAAGTCTTCCTAGATATACTTTGCAAAAAGAAAATGTAGGTTTCTAAAAATATTCACATTTCCTTTTTTCTTTGTCTTTCTCCCTTTCTGTTTTTCCCACTCTTTCTTTGGAACTTCTTGAATCTGCATTAGTGAAAATGCCTTCTCCTGTAGTTTATTGAAAGTTTCTTGCTGCCCATTTAACATGGTAAGATACGGTCTTTGAAGAGATATACAGAATCTTTATACTTTGAAGGAGTATACAGAATCTAGTGAAGTTTCTGATGGAATCATGGAGAACAGTAATTCCTGGTCATAGAAAAATATATTTTTAGGGCTCAAAAATAGGATGGTAGTTAAATCATCCACAATGGAAATGGAATTTTGATGGTTTCAGGCTATTCTACTAAGTTGCAAAATTATTGCAGACTTACGGTTTAACATAATATGCCCATCATTTTATATATACAGTATAAATGTTTGTAAATAGACTTATGCTTTTGAATTTATTTGGAAAAAAAGGGTTTCAGGATACTGGGAGTTATAAAGCATGCACCTTGTGAATGATCAGTGAGTTTTTAGTATCACATGCTAGAGACTGGCTGTAGCATATTGTCACTGCTCCAGTGGAATCATCTGAATCTTAAGAAACATTCATTTTAAACATAGAGAAATAATCAGCTGCAGTTCAGGTAAGCATTTCCAGTGCATTAGAGACTGGTCTGGTCATTGACAAGTGACTGCAGAAGCTGTGCTGTGGCGGTCAGCCAAAGCAATTATTTAGGATTCAAGCTAAAAAGCCTTCTTCTCCCATATCCTCTCTCTTTTCAGGGTCGTGTAGGGATAAAAAGAACTGTAAGGTGGTCTTTTCCCAGCAGGAACTGAGGAAGCGGCTAACACCCCTGCAGTACCATGTCACTCAGGAGAAAGGGACCGAAAGGTAAGGTGAGCTTTAATAAAAAGTCATTAAGAGCTAGATTTCTTCTCCCCCTGCCCTCTGCAGTGCTCTTCCTTGCCAATTAATTTAAAGCATTCTATACTTACTTGCTAAAGTCTATGAATTAGTATCCTTGAAAAGGTTAAAATGGTGTTGTTTAGGTTAAGACTAAGTTTTATTTGTTCTTTTCTCCATTTAATGAATACTGCATATCTGATATAAAGTCACAGAGCTTTTGTTAAGGGCGTGTTTTTAGTTTACTACAAAATGTGTGGAAGTAACAGCGATTTAGGTACATTTTTTGGGAAGACATCACAGTAAGCAAAACCATGAGGGACTTGGCACTATGCCAGGATGCTGAAATTTTGAAGGTGGCCATTGTAAGTATAGACGTTTTGGCTGCAAAAAGAAGGTAGCATAATTTAGTTCTTTTCTACCCAACTCCAATTTCTTTTTGAAGCACATGTGGAGAAAGTATTTATTGGCTCATTTGTGGTTGGAATGTCAAAAATTTTCAATAACTGCCCTCACATGGCTTTGGTCCTTGGAAGTTCGCCCTAAGTCCTGAAAAAAGAGTTTGTTCACTTCCAAGACTGTTTTTAGTGAATAAAGCCTCTCTCAGCTGATTCCAGCTCAAAGGTAACTTGCCAAGGTCCGACGACTTTGTTGTCTAATTTATACCATGGAGCTTGGCGTAAGACCGTAGCTTACCTCTGATCCAAATTTATTAATGATGTAACTTCTTGTTTTCATTCATGAACTGAAAGAGCTCTCTACTACACATGGGATCCCTGTTAACAGGCAACACTCTCTTCCTGTCACAGTATCTACTGTTTACTGAATTTACCAAATGTTGAATCTCTGACGAAGTCCAACCTTAGCATACAATGAGCTAGCAGTGGACTTCAGTCTCAGCTTGCGAGGATTTCTATCCGTTCTGTTGTGTACATGACTAGCAAAATGATTTAATGCACACAAACAACCAGAGATTAGGTCATTCTTAAAAATTCTGTTTATAAAAAATTTGGACCTCATAAAGAGGGTGAAAGGATAATAAAAACAAGCTGCAGAGCACATAGACTTTTTGTTGGGCTAGCACAGCTGATTTGTATTAGCTGAATGACCTCCTAGCCTTTAAGATTGTTAACTTAGAAAAATATTCCCTTAAAGCTGCAATATTCCTTTTCAAACCAAAAAATAAGACTCCTTCCACTTGAAGTCTTGGACCCTTCTGCATTTTCTGGTATATACTCTTGTACACTGTAAAGTAGCAAAATCTTATGTAATGTTCTTTCTGTGAATCTAAACTACAGGCTTTTTTTTTTAATAGAAAAAAATCTTTTTCTAAGCATTACATAACTAGATGGCTTGATTTTTTTATGTAACTTGCACTAGTTTGGAGTAGTTATATGCACATTTTATTATATAGATTTGAAATATATTAGTAAAGTTCAGATTTCCATATGTTTGGTTTGTTTTCATTCTAGGACAAAAAGCCCTTGAAAGATTTATTAGAGAAATATATTTTAAGCAAATACATTCTGTAAGAAATAATGCTAACTTTAATTTTTTAAATGATCTGTTTATTTATCAGTGCCTTTGAAGGAGAATACACACATCACAAAGATCCTGGAATATATAAATGTGTTGTTTGTGGAACTCCATTGTTTAAGTAAGTATGTTGAAAACCTATAGGTATGGCTGTATCATAGATGGCAGCAAACTAGTTATTGCTTTTTCATCTTAGAATCTTTCCATTGCTGAATTTTCTTCTGTTTGTTTTTCTATTTCCATTTACCCCCAACAAAACAAAAGTAATTATTGATTTCATGGTAAATTACCAGTGTGACAGACTGGCTGATTTTGCACTACTTGGATCTTTAAAATACCCGACATTAACTTGTTCATGTCAGTAACCATGGTGCTTAGCAGAGCTATGAAAGAGATTTTGGCAAGCATAGAAATGTTTATGCATTTACTGATTTTTTAAATCTTCAAATGACGGCCTTAAATATTTATTGGAACATAATGAAAAGTTCTTCATGTATATACTTCACATTGAATAAAATCCACCAAGTAGATTATACTTTTGCAATGAAGGGAAATACCTGTATTGAATGTAACATGGGAACATACCTTTACATAGGTAAGCAAATTATGTAATATGAGGTTAACAGTTTTTGCATAGATTCAAAATCTTTATTTTAAAGATCCCAACAGTTTACCATAAAACAGGCAGCACACTGGACTTTCTGACTAAAATAGTTCATTCAGATAGTGTATTCTGGAGATTATGGATGTTATTCAAGAAAGGGAAATCTTTACCAAAAACTTATTTATCTAGGTGGAGAAAATTCTAGAAGCCCTATGCTTCCCATGGGTTGCTGACTTGGGGGAATAAAAAGGCAGAAACCTTAATTGGGAGTAAATGTCATTGGCTGGGTGTGGTGGCCCAGGCCTGCAATCACAGCACTTTGGGAGACCAAGACGGGTGCATCACTTGAGGTCAGGAGTTCAAGATTAGCCTGGCCAACATGGTGAAACCCCATCTCTACTAAAAATACAAAAATTAGGTAGGCGTGGTGGTGTGCGCCTGTAGTCCCAGCTACTCGGGAGGCTGAGGCAGGAGAATCACTTGAACCCAGGAGGCGGAGGTTGCAGTCAGCCAAGTGTGCCACTGCACTCAAGCCTGGGCGACAGAGTAAGATTCTGTCTCAAAAAAAAAAAAAAAAAAAAAAAGTAAATGTCATTTATTTAAAATAGAATTACAGAGTTTCTTAGGGGAAATAAATAAACAAGGATCTCATACTTGTAGCTAAAACACACTTAATATCTCTCCATAAATGTTTCTCTTTTAAAAAACCAGCATTTACTGATTTTCCAGAAATAACAGGAAACAGTGGTTTCCTTGAAATTAAAAAAATGTTTCTTACATTGCACAAACCTTATTGAACATTACCATTGGTTGAGAATCTGTTCTGAATTCTTACGTATTCCTTCTGTTAAAAAACTGACCCTTCAAATTGTCACCCATTTCCTCTCAGAAAACACACTCCTTATATAATGTTTCAACACCTTTAGCTTATGTCATAATAGTTGATATAACACTTAAGATAGTTGCTGAGCCATGTTAAACTTGTTAATATCCCAAATGGTAAAAATTGGCCACATCCCCTTTACTTTTTGATTCAGATTCTCCATCCCCTTCCCTATCATGTGATTCACTAAAGTATGGGATCTAAAGAAAACTTACTGTTTTAAATAAGAAACAGAACCACTGTAAATGAAGGATTTAACCCTTGTGAGATTTTTGAGTCACAAATCCTAAAAGCAAGACCCTTATCCAAACATAGATGCTAGTGGGAGTCAGGTTTCACATTTGATGTGATATTGCCTCTATTTCATCTACTTCTGTGCTTACAAGGAGAGCTTTTATTTTCCACATTTATAAGGAATGTGATTTAATACTTTCATTCTACTTTTTTCTTCTTTTAATTGTTTGCTTCTTTTTTACTTGTTTTCTTGTCTATTTTGGGAAAAATTCCTTGCTGTATCCTTCACTGGAGAATGTAGTCGAGTAGCTCATTGGTCTAGTGCCAACTTCTGTATGTGTACTTTCCTGAAACTGATATGTCTGAGAGTCTGTGGTTGGCTGCGTCTTCCTCCCATCTCCTCTATCATGACCACCCTTCTCCCACCTCACAAAAGATGACATACCTTTCACCCAGCCCAAATCTTACTATGTATTGCCCTGGGGTACAATCTCCAGGGCATCAAACAAAATGACAGTTCGGCAACTTTAAAGAGACTCGAAAGCAAGGTTAAAAAAGTGTTGGTAAAAAATAGTGAAATCGTATTTCACCTTGGCAAGGCTCCTGGCACAGCACAGTCCACCTCCCTGTCTGCCTGCTTGTCTGTCTCTCCATCTGCTGACTGTCCATTCATTTTCTACTAGCCTACTTAAGTGAGAAGGCTGCCATGAGAACATGTATTCATATCTTTATTCAAATGAACAAAAACGAAATAATTGGAAGTCTTTTTTTCGGACACAGAATACATCCGATTTGGTTGATTAATTTGACAGTGAGGACTGGCTTTGTAAATTATATGGTGGACTTCATCTGCTCAGTGATCTAAATATGTATCTCTAAAGTTTTGTCAAATCTACATTTTACGTATGTGTAAAGTACACAAAACACCAGAAAATTAATCTTCTGCAATTTAAAAAATTTCTGATAAGACATTTTAACTTAATTTAAATATATGAGGAAGCATGTATCAGTCAGCACCCAGTCAGGACACAGAATACACAGTATTTTGAACAGTAAGGTTTACAGAATTATGAACTGTAAGAGAGGATTGTGGTAATAAGGGATTGGGTGGTAAGAAATGAAAAGAAATTCTAAAGAATACAGGAATAGCAGACATAAGAAACAATCATGACTCCTAGGAACTGAGATAGACAGCCCTAGGAATCCTCTGCACCCCTCCGTACACACAGGGCTGAGGGCTAGACCTTGTTGGAGAGGGCATGGCTGTAGCCACTAAACAGCAGAGAAGTTGTTATGGTGCCATGATGGTGCAACTTGCTGGAGCTTTCCTGAAATCTGAAATTTGCTGGAAATTTACCCTCTGGGATGCTGGGGAAAGCTGTTTGCAGGGCATCTCAGTGGAGGCGCTCCACTACCAAACCATGTGAGCGGAGCGCCAGGGGAAGCTGTAGCCGCTGGGTGCCGCTCATCGCTGTGCACAGAAAGCAGCACCTGGCACTGAAGAAGCCACTCGTGTAGCTGGAAAGTAGAGTATGCTACCTAAGCTGGGTGCAGAAGGAGCTGTGTGCTCTGCAGGAGTTGGTTGCTGGAAAAGCTGCGTACACGGGAGGAGATGGGTGCAGGAGAGTCCAGTCACATAACAGGAGCCTGGCACTAGAGAAGCTGCCCACATTGCAAAAGCCTGGAAGCAGAGAAACTGCATGGGCTGTGGGATCTGGATGTGAAATATGCTGCAAGCACTAGAGGAGCTTGTTAAGCAAGCATCCTGAAACCAGAAAGGAAAGGGCTTTTGCTCCTGGAGTCTGTCTCCTGTGCCCTTAGCTGGCAAAGTTAGACCTCATGCTGGCTGACAAAGAAAGAAGTATTTAAAGGGCCCAGCCCCATTTTAGCAGAGCAGGCAAAGAAGATGGATTTAGAGGCGAGAGGCTCTAACTTTATTTGAGCACGAAGTCTATTTTTTAATATCAGAATTCTTTTAGGGGTTCAGGAGCAAAAGTTTCAAAACCACTCACTAGTCTAGTAAATTAATGTCACTATCGGGGCCCTGTAGGTAATTGGTTTTATGCTTTGAACAAAAGTGTAGGAAACAATTGAGGTGTGTGTGTGTGTGTGTGTGTGTATGAAAAGTGTGTGGAGTTTCCGTTTGTTAGAAAGGAGTGAGGGTAGAAAACTAGACAGAACAGATTAACTAGAGGAACCGTATGAGAAATAATAGTGGGAGGGAAATAGATAAGACAGAAGAAATAAGAAGAGTGCTGAATTTCAAGTATCTAATCACACCGGGGCCTGTTGTGGGGTGGGGTGAGTGGGGAGGGAAAGCATTAGGAGATATACCTAATGTAAATGACAAGTTAATGGGTGCAGCACACCAACATGGCACATGTATACATATGTAACAAACCTGCACGTTGTGCACATGTACCCCAGAACTTAAAGTATAATAAAAAAAAGAAAAGATCATTTCCCCCACTGCTATTTCTGTTATTTTATTCACACTTAAAGTATATGTGTGTGTGCATGCATATATGAGCATAATCCTCATCATTTACTTGACTGCTGTGTGTATTTTAATTCCTCACAAAAAAGGCTATTCAATTATTCTCATTTCATTTTCAAACTTGTACTCTAAATACATTCCCTCTCTGAACAATATACTGCTTTCTTACTGCTTACCAAGTACAAGAACCTCATTCACAGCCTTCTTATAAACCTAATGTATAATTTATTCCATGGTTCACATTTTCTTCACATTTACAAATTTTACCAAGCTAGTTTATTTCTCATATAGTACTACTGACTTTCAGTTAGTAAATTAACTGACAGAAGTAAGAATGTTTTCTCTTCTGGTTATTTGAACTTTTAAAACTTCATAAAGTGAATTTATTGCACATCAGATAAACCAAAGAAAACACTGGGAAAATAATTCAGAAAGTATTTTTGACCATTTATATTTTGCTTTGGTTGACACTTTCCTAGGTATTGTGGAATAAATAAAATAAATTTATGAAATATTTTTTTCCTCAACGTACTTACTTTTTTGGCATAGTAAGAAAAACACAACAAACCATTATAAAATATGACAAAATAATGCTAGTGTCTCTCTGAATGTGCCTGTTTGAAATGCTTTTGTATGTAATAGGAAGGAATATGACTACATCAAACTCAGGCAAGACTTCTTGGAGGAGATGAGAACACACTTTACCAGGCCAAGAGAGGGGTTCAGTTTTTCCCAGGTGGAGGATGCCTAGTAGAGAATACCATATGAGAAGAGGAATCAGAGATAGAATCAAAAGTGGATTTTTCAAGGATATGGAACACTAGTCCAATAGGAGTGGGAAGGTGGGTTATGTTGGGAGTAATGGGAAATATGGCTGGGGAGTTACAGGGGACCAATTAAGGAAGTCCTTGGATGCCAGAGAAGGCATCTAAATTCCTACTAGAAATCTTTTAAGCCGTGGAATCTTTTCCTCCATAAAGCCCTATCTGATCCTTCTAGTGTGAACGTGGGTGTCCCTCATCTCTGCTCCATAGCACTTTGAATGCGCTTCCATCATTGCAATTTCTACTTTGTTTTATAATTATCTGCCTATGTGCTTGTCTACCCTCTTGGAGTGAATTTCACAATGGCAAAGCCATACCTTAGTCATATTTATATTTATAGCCCCGGCACATAATAATCACCAAATAGTTGTTGATCACATGCATATCTGAACTTTGTGAGATAGATAGTGAGGTAATAGCATGACGAAAATGAGATGTAAGCCATAACAGTGCACAAGATAGATTCTGGGATTGGAAAAAGAAGGAAATAGGGATGTTAATTAACAGCCTCAGTGGGAACTCTTTTTTTTCCTTGTTAGCTGATAAACCTCAACACTATGCATGTGCAATCAGCTTCTGATAATTTTGTTTGAGACCTTGAGGAACCACATAGGACATTTTAATATTTTGTATACACTTATTCAGCAGGCCTTCCACTGAATAGCTCATTTTCTATAGGTTCACTAATGATAATGATAATAATGCTAAAACAATAGCTAACACTTACTACAGCACTTACCGTATGTCAGGCATGGTTCTTAGTGCTTCATATATGTGAACTCATTTAATCTTCACAGCAACACATTTTATAGATGAGGAAACTGAGAGAGGATAAGTAACTTGTGAAGATCACACAGCCAGTATACAAATGGATTTAGAATAGTAGCACTCAAACATTTAAAAAAGAAGAAAGTTAAAGAATTATAGTAGAATGAAATTTTAATATTTTATTTTGGTCACTCTGGTTATTTCACTTAGCATCGTTGGAACAAATGGAACACACAGAAACATGCATACACACACACACACATCTCTCAATTGTTTGAAAAATCTGTTTGTCACAGTACTTAAGTACTTAAGTTGAAAGTTGAAAAGTGTCTCAATGTGGGAAGGGCTAGCCCAAAAGTAATGAGATCCATCATGGCAGGTCATCAAGAAGGACTCAGTTTCAGGCAGGTTATTATCTGTCCTTAGGGAAGTCCCTTGGAATCCTGACAAGAAAATGGAGCCAATGTTCAGGAAGTCATCAGGCCATTCAACATCTGGGAGCTAGGGCAGCAGCTGGATTTGTGGGCAGGATTTTAGTAATTGAAACTGGGAGGTCATTTTATTTTCACTTATTGACTCCCTGTCACATTTTCTCAAATAGCTGCATTCCAAATTTTCACTAATCTTTTCTTTAAAAAAATCCTCTCTCTACATTTTTTGAGAAGATTGATGCCAACTGACACGAACTATTGTAAATGTCTATCTTACTACTGGAAATTTTTGTGTCCCTTCATCTTCATCAAACAATCAGAACAGGCACTGACTAACAGCAGCTAGTGGCGCCTGCTGAATATCAGGCCAGATGTGTGATCTCAGATTCATCACCTGTAAAATGGGGTAAATAACACCAAACAGGTGTAAAAACTAAATGCAGAAAAATGCCTCGAATATGCCAGGTATTCAACAAATGTTAAATACAAGTGGCCTGTCCAAGTTTTGGGAACATATCATACTATCACAGCAGCCTAAAAAATCCTTACAATGTGAGAAAGTACAGGCTTTATTAGACAGAGTCTGTCTGTTAACAGTGGATATTAGTGTGATGAGTCACAGCTCCAGCTGTGTTGCTACATTTCAAATGGAACTCTGCTGCAAGACTGTTCACACATGCTACATTACACATGAGCCTCCTGTGCAATTTTATTCTAGGCTACCAGAAAATTTAAGCCATTTTTCAGCTCTTTAAGAACATAAGCCCTTTCACTGAGAAAATTCCAGTCCAGTGCCACACACAGTTCACTCAACTGTGCTACTCCATGCATGCTATTCTGTTCACCACTAAAAGAGACTTTCAACATGAACTTTTCCCTCTGTGATGCAATTTTGTGTGTGTGTGTGGCGGGGGAGGATGTAAGAGCACAGTGAGAAGATAAGAGTTTTCCCATTTTCCTCTCTACTCAAATCCCGTCTCCTCAACCCTTTTAAAACTCTCCTTACGATATTTAACAACCATTTCAGTCACTGTGGAATTCTGTTATGGAGAGTAACATGAATTTAACTTAAGCTTTCTTTTGTGGAACTCTAGCTGGAAATTGCTCATAATTCCAGAAAATGTTTCTTAACCTCTAACGAAGTACATTTAACTTGAATTTTAAAAGATTTGAATTGCCTCTCACCTTATTCAAAATCCTTTAACAAAGAAAGCTTTCCAGTATAAAGAAACTGTTCTGAAATAAACTAGAGTTCTGAGTGGTGGCTTACTTAAAGTTGTGTTATAGCTGAGTAAGTAATATATTATTTTGAAGAGAATATAAAATTGACTTCTCTCAGCCCACTGACCCTTCCTGTCTTGTCCCCATACAATGATTTATAGGAAAAGTATTTGTAATACAGACAGTTACTTTTCTATCTTCAACTCAACTGAAAACTCAGAGAAAGACCACAGCTGGATTGGAAGAAAAGGACTTGCTTGAGACAGGGAGTAAAAACACAGCCAAAGCATGACTTTAGAAGAAAGAAAAGAACATAAAAGCTTGGCATAAGAAAAGGAAAGAACAACTCCATTTGAGAAACTAGAAAACTATCGCAAGGCATGATTCAAAGTATAACAATATACAAAGATAATTATAACTGCATTTTTCTTTTTAAAAAGTTATATACACACGGAAAAGAACTGAAGCAATAGATACAAAAATACCTAGGTGTGTGAAGATGTGTGTGTCTGTATTATTTGGGGAAAGGAAAGTGAGGGAAGAACAATCTTGCCTTGCCTCGTATTACCTAAATAACAATCTTAGTTCTTCAGTTAATTTTCCAAATGGATTACATTTTTCACAGTGAATTAGAATGGATAGTTAAACTGGGAAACATAATAGGGAAAACTTTTAACTGTAATTCATGTTCATTTATCTTGTTTGAATAAACATAAATCAGAAAATTAATATTATTCCAGTTTACAAACTTTGAAATTACTTAAAGGCAGTTTATAAAAAACAATGTGCAAGTTTTAGCAAGTACTTCAGAGGTAATTCACAAAGCTTTTTTTGTAAATGAATAATTCTTTTATTGAAAAATAGTTATTAAGAATTGCACAAATTTTAATCAGATAGATATCTTCAGTGTGTTTTACACGTGGATAAAGAACCCATCACATAACATTGTCAAACAAAGATACAGAAGCCATCCAGCTCACCAGTTGGAAACATCGTGTCTTAAAAGTTTTAGCAGAGGCTGGGCGCGGTGGCTCACGCCTGTAATCTCAGCACTTTGGGAGGCTGAGGCGGGCGGATCACGAGGTCAAGAGATCAAGACCATCCTGGCCAACATGGTGAAACCTCATCTCTACTAAAAATACAAAAATCACCTGGGCATGGTGATGCATGCCTGTAGTCCCAGCTACTTGGGAGGCTGAGGCAGGAGAATCGCTTGAACCCGGGAGATAGAGATGGCAGCGAGCCGAGATCACACCACCGCACTCCAGCCTGGTGACAGAGTGAGACTACATCTCAAAAAAAAAAAAAAAAAAAGTTTCAGCACAAATTTGTTGCATAACCATAGGCAAGTTATTTTAACTTTCTATCTCATTTTTTTCAGCTATTAATAGTGAGAATAACATCAACTGTTTCTAATTCATAACCCTACCGTATCGAAGGAAAGGATCACAGAAACATGCTAGAAAAGATATAAAGTTGGAAGTATAAAGTAAGATTTGTGAAAACTGCCACTTTAAATAAATGTACACAGTAAGCCATAAACAGCATGCAAATCTGAAGTTCTCAAAACTAAGTCGGTATAACTGGCTTTTGATGTCAACATTATTGCACATTTTATAATATATTATTTGACACAGTGATCCATCTCATCCAAAATATTTCTGGTTTCTGTTGAATAATTTAAAAATATTTTAGTGTGGATTTTAAATTCTCCAAATTATATAACTTACATGAGTAACTCAGAGTTTTAATACATTTGTCATTTGCAAATCTCTCTCCCCAACAAAACTATGAACTTTTTGAGATAATAGATTATGATGTAGGGCTTTTGTAGCCCCCACCTCTACTCCATTACACGGGCATTGGATTTTGCAAATCCTAGGTACTTGACTATTTGTTAAATAAATACAATTTAATCCTGATAAGAATAACAGCAATAACCTTCCTGAAAATGATTCAAGTTGACACTAAGATGGCGGAAATGTAAATAGATACTTGGTACTGGATTCCCATAATTATTAATCCCCTGCCATGTTTTCTGAAGAATTTTTTTTTTTTGTATTTTCTGATTTCTGTGGTGCAAATGCTTCTGCTGTGGGCTATTTCAAGTACAGATATGACATCACTAAATGTCGGGTTGGGAAGGGACGTTTGGTAGCACCATTACACAGTATTCTGTAATACAGATATGACAGTTGTAAATAATGTAGTCAAATGTAGTTAAATAATTGGGAAGTGGTGAATTTTGAATATTTATTATCTTTGTTTTTAATATACTACTCCTGGAACTTACTTTTGGTAGATGCTTGTTACAACAATAGCATTGCTTGCAACTGTAAAGTTGTACCTGTCTCACCTAAGGGAGTGATGATGACGTCTATGGCTAGGACCTTTAACAACAAAACAGTAAATAGAGCAAAAAGTCACAAAAAATAGGATCAACCACCCAAAGCTACATTAGAAGAAAAATTCATAGTCGAGCCTTTTTATTATCAAATATAAGAACGATTAAAAATAATGAAACTAAATCTTCATCTCAAAGTGCTAGAAAAATAACAACAAAATCAATAAAAGAAATTGGGATAAAATGTCCACGTTTTTCCTCCAGGCATTTGCCAATTCTAGGCATGAGAAGAGAGGTAAAGATTCCAGGCTGGGCGCGGTGGCTCATGCCTGTAATTCTAGCACTTTGGAAGGCTGAGGTAGGCAGATTGCCTGAATTCAGGAGTTCGAGACCAGCCTAGGCAACATAGTGAAACCCTGTCTCTACTAAAACACAAAAGAAATTAGCCAGGTGTGGCGGCATGCACCAGTAGTCCCAGCTACTTGGGAGGCTGAAGCAGGAGAATTGCTTGAACCCGGGAGGCGGAGGTTGCAGTGAGCCAAGATTGTGACACTGGATTCCAGCCTGGGTGACAGAGCAAGATTCTGTCTCAAAAAAATAAAAATAAAAATAAAAAGATTCCAGACATTCCAGACAGAGACATACTGCTAAGAAGCAGACATACTAACAGAAAGGTGTTTCTCAGCCTCAGCTCTATTTACATTTTGGGATGGACAATTCTTTGTTGCGGGGAGCTGCCCTATACATTGTAGGATGTTTAGTAGCATCTCTGACCTTCCACTAGATGCCAGTAGCATTGTCCTCACTTCTTCTGCAGTTGTGACAAACAAAAATTCCTCCAGACATTCTCAAATATTCCCTGGGGCAAAATTGTCTCTTGTTGAGAACAGCTGATCTAGACAACCAACAGAATGGTAAATCTAGCTCTAAATCAACAAATAATAAATCAAACACTGACTTTTAGTATTTTCTGATTTCTGTGGTGCAGATACTTCCACTGTGGGCTATTTCAAGTACAGATATGACATCACTAAATGTGGGGTTGGGAAGAGATGTTTGGTAACACCATTACACAGTATTTCTGTAATACAGATACAACAGTTGTAAATAATGTAGTTAAGTGTAGTTAAATAATTGGGAAGAGATGAATTTTGAATATTTATTTTCTTTGTTTTTAATATAATTCATTTAATTATAAATTTACATAATTTATTTTTAGTAATGGCTATGTTTAGCAGCTAGCTCAACAGGTTCCTTAAATGATAACAATAGATTCTCCCAAGCTTCAGCACACCACTGTAATGGGGGCAAACAAAAGGTAGACCAAACTTAACAAAAACTGCAATCCAGCCTCAAGTCAGCTCAGTCCCCAAATTGATTAAGGTGATCTTTCACCTCCTTTCCCCAGTCTAGCTGGCTATCAGAGGATAGAATGAACCCTCTCTGGAAGAAGATTAAATTATCTGGAGTGCAATTTTTCATGCACAAAGCCTGGCATTCATAAAAAATTACCAGGCATACCAAAGTACAGGATCAAGGGAAATAAATTGACAAAACAAACAGGTTTATACACAGCCCAGATATACAGATATTTAAGTTAGGCTTTAAAATAACTGTGATTAATATATCCAAGAAAATAGATGACAAGATGGAGAATTTCACCAGACAGCTGGAATCTATTGTAAAGAGTTAAGTAGTTTTAGGGCTGAAAAATGCAATAACTGAAAGTATAAACACAATAGATGAATTTAACAGCATATTAGACACACAAGAAAGTAGGACTGGCAGACAGCAACAGCAAAAAACAGGTTAGTAGAAAATATCCAGACTGAAGCTAGGAGGGCAAGAAAAAAATATAGATAAGAAATATGTTTCAGTTATAACATGTATATAATTAGAGCCACAGAAAGGGAGGGAAAAGAAGATGGGAAAGCAATATTTGAAGAGATAATTGCCAAGAATTTTCTCAAACTCACAAACTTAGAAAAAAACTTCAAGCTACAGATTGAGAAAGTGCTTGAAATCTGAAACAGGATGAATAACCATATCTTATTATATCACACTGCTAAAAATCAAAGGCAAGGAGAAAATCTTAAAAACATCCAGATAAATTAACATGAAAAATAAAAAATGTAGAACTGTTAAATAAATTCTAGAGGTTGATCTCTGAAAAGACCAATAAAGTTGACCATTTCTGTCAAGTGTAGTCAAGAAAGAAGGGAGGAAAAGTATAATGTTTAAAACACTAGAAATGAGAATAAGATAAAACCACAGAGATGGAAAAAAACTATTTTAATGTAAGAGAATACTATGTATAACCCAATTCTAATAAATTAAAAATCTCAGTGAGGTGGGTAATTTTCTAAAAATAAAATAAAATACAAAATTTGACTCAGGAAGAGTTACAAGACCTGAATAGACCAGCAACCTCAGAAGAAATTGAGTTATCACAAAAATAAATTATTCCTATGCTATTATAAACTGTATCAATTAAAGAAAATAGAATAAATCTTATCAACTTATTGACAAATGTAAAGTACTCCTAAAATCAAGATCTGATAAAAAGATATTCAATCAAAGAAAAACTATAGACCTATCTGATTTATGAAAATAAAATGCACTCACATTTTATTGCAGCACTGTTCACAATAGCCAAGATTTGGGAGCAACCTAAGTGTCCATCACAGACGAATAGATAAAGAAAATGTGATACATATACACAATGGAGTAGTATTCAGCCATAAAAAATGAGATTCAGTTATTTGCAACAACATGGATGGAACTGGAGTTCATTATGTGAAGTAAAATAAGCCAGACACAGAAAGACAAACATCACATGTTCTCAATTTTCTGTGGGTGCTAAAAATTAAAACAGTTGAACTCATGGAGAGAGAGAGTAGAAGGATGGTTACCAGAGGCTGGAACAGTTGGGGGGAAGGGAGGATGGTTAACGGGTACAAAAAATGGTTATGAAGAACAAAAAATTGAAAAACTAAATGAGACCTAGAATTTGCTAGCACAGCAGGGAGACTGTAGTAAAAAAATAATTGTACATTAAAAAAAAAACTAAAAGAGTATAATTGGGTTGTTTGAAACAAAGGATAAATGCTTGCAGTAATGACCCCGATGTGGTAATTATGCATTGCATGCTGGTATCAAAATATCTTAGGTAACCCATAAGTATATACCTACTATATATCCACAAAAATTAAAAATAAAAAAGAAAATAGATGTAAGAATCTTAACTAAAATATTAGTAAAAGGAATATAGCAATATGTTGAATAAGTAACATGTGATGACAAGGTAAGGTTTATTTCAGGGATGTACAAATGGTTCAATACTGGGACATCTTAGGAAAAATATAATCATTTTAATATGTACTCAGAAGAGATTTTATACACATTCAAAATGTATTCTTTAATTTAAAAACCTCTTAGTATAAATTAATACTATGTTTCATTAAATCTAAGAAGTCATTTGTAAGGGTATAGAAGAAAAACCAAAGTGTTTTTTTCTGTTGTCTCTCACCACTCAACACTACTACAATACAAGTTCTAGGGGAAAATAGAAGTGGGAACTTGTATAACACTGGGGTGATGTAGGCCTTTCTAAACAAGATTCCCAAAGCAGAAATAAAAAGATAAAAGACATTGGATTGGACTACTAAATATTTTACTTTTCTATAGCTCAAAAACACCATGGAGTATATTATTAAAAAAAAAACCAACAGCAGTGGCAAAAAAGCAAACTGGGAAAAATATATGCAACCCATTTGATGGACAAAAGATTCATATCAAAATCAATTGAGAAAGACAAACCTCAGAAAAATGGGCAGAAAATATAAACAGATACTTTTCAGAATAAGAAATACATATGATCCACAAACTTAGGAAAAAATCTTTCACCTATTAATAATAAAAAATGAGGTAAAAAGATGAATAATTTTTTACTTACCAAATTAGTGAAGATTTCCAATATTGTCAAATTAAGTATTGGTCAGAGTATAGGAAATTAGCACTTTCAAATACTACAGGGTAGAGTGTGAATTGGTAGTACCTTTCTGGATAGCAGTGTAATAAATTATTAAAAGTCTTAGAATTCCGCATGCCATAGGTCTAGCAATTACACTTCTAGGAACTTATTCCAAAAATCATTTTTATGCATAAAGATATAGCTACAAGAATGTTCTTAATCATTCTTCTTATGATAGCAAGAAATAATTTCAATGTCCAAAATAGGAGTCTATGTAAATGAGCTATATGGTGAAAATATATCTGACATTTCAGATAATAGTGCAAAAGAACATTTAATTATCTGGAACGAGATTTAAAATACATTTATAAGTCTAAAAGAGTATTAACATATGATCCCATATCTATGAAATATGCATACCTATAAATATATGCATAGGAAATAGTTTAAAAGGTTTTGTACCAAATGTTAACAGTAGTTATCTCTGGATGGTGCAATTATAGGTGATTTTTAAAATCTGTACTTTTAAGTTTTTCTAAAATTAGCAAGTATTTATAGGGTATCAGAAAAACACTAATATTATTTTAATATTACCTTTGCTCAATGTGTTACAAACACTGAACAATTTATTTTAAAAACTGACTTTAAACACATCATCTCTCTATGACAAAATTTATCTTTTCCCAATAATAATTTGAAAGAATGAATTAGAATGTAGTTCCACATTTATTTTTAAAGGCCAAAATCCATATTGCCCATCTACTCACATTCGTGGTAGATACTTTGCCCACTGCCATCTCTTCTAAGTTGTTGCTGCTTCTTTCCTTTTTTATCCCTAAGTGACTGGTAATGGTGATGACTTCCTAATGAAAGGTAGCCACCGGAAGCTTAAACTGCTTAAACCTTCTGGTTTCAAATTTTCTCCCTCCTCATGACTACCTTCCATCTTCCTGTAGCACTTACACTGTCCTATTCCCAGAAGCCTAGAGGCAATCAATGAAGGGCGGGACACCAAAGTTAGATTTGCATTTATTTTCAAATGGATTGATTTTTTTAAACTGTTTATCATGTTTGAATATTTTAAAATTGGGAATATTTTAAAGCCACCATTGGTTGAGAAATTACCATGCATTTTGCTAAGCACTTTAAAGAAAACTGTCTCCTTTATTTTTTACAACTTAAATAGAAAATCAAAGCTCACAAAGGGTATGTAATATGCTCAAGGTAACACGGGTAGTAAGAGATGGAGCTAGGACATAGATTCATGTCTGTCTGGCCCCTAAGGCACCCTTCCCTAGCTCAATATTATGTTATAATGCTTCCCTGTATTCTGGCTGATTCTTCTTTTTGCTGAGTAATTCACCATCTGGTAGCTATCACACTCTGGTGTTAATTGGTGCTAATTTTCTGATGATGGCCAATGACTATACTTGGATTTTAAAGTGGAAAAAGCTATGATTAAGGTGTAATACATGTGAGGTTTAAAGTCACAACTTTCCCCACTTTACTGTGTGTGACTTTGAATAAGCTACTTAACCTCTATGAGCCTTAATTTCCTCGTTTGTAACATGAGGATAATACCCTTGTCACAAGAACTTTTGAGAGGATTAAGTAAATAATGTTGAAATGTTTTGTAAGTGGAAAAAACACTGTAAATGTGAAGCATTGATACTGAACAGTATAAGGATTGGTATACACAGTAGTTTTCAGAACAAAGGTTCATCAGTGAAAGGGAGGCATGCTGCTTGTTGGAATAGAGACTGGAGATCTATTAGGTAAGTACTCCTTTAAAATTCTGGGAAGGTTTGTTTGTTTACTGCATCATATTCTGTTATTGGTCATATTCTGGGTCAGTTCTGGTTATTGCTGATTGGTGTTGATGATAACTGGCAATAATTTGCTGCAGGGGTGGGTGGGGAAAAGAGCAATTTTGCTTATTTAGAGTAAAAAGAGATCTAGAGAAACTCAGGAGACAATGGCTAATTGATAGTTTTAATAGCTTACCAAATGGCCAGCCTACATCCAGAGCACTGTGTGGTTCAATATGAGACCCTCACTTTAAAAGGTTTATAGACATAAAGTGGTATGTGTATTATTTTTTGCCCAGAACTGGGTCTTTTTCTAGATTTTCACCTGTTTGGTGCTTAGGTCAGTGCTTCCCACCAAGACAGCTTTGTAACAGTGATGGTTTTTCAATGTGGAAGTTTATACGGTGTGAAGAGACATTTTTTTACTTCCCCATTGGGCAAAAAGCTACATTCAGGGAAGAGCAGCTGATGGTTAGGAGACTCAAAACTATGTCATTTTGAAAAGACAATGGAAGAGAACTGAAAAGGCTTAGCTCAAGGGGAAAAGTCGTAGAGCTGTCAGGGTCTACTTCAGTAGTTTGCAAACCTCACTGTCCATTAGAACCATACATTCCAAGTCTCTCCTCAAAGTTCTGATGTAGCAAGATTATAGTGGATTCTAGAATTTTCTTTTTAAAACTCTCCCATAATTCTTATGCTTGGTTCCCATGAGTCCAGGCGAAGGTTAAGGAAGCCCTGCCTTAGGGTGATGTCAGTAGTCATGCAACAAACACTACAAACAATAGGCATGGAGAGCTGAAAAGATTTATCAATTGCCTGAATGCGAGATTGGTGAAAAGCTATTCCTAAAGATTAATTTGATGTTTAAAACCTGGTTTGGAAAGGAAGATGATGAATTCAGTTTTGGAAGCCTGATAGATTTGAGATTTTAACATAAAATTTCAGGTATATCAGTCTTCCCCAAAGTGTGTTCCACTGAATATTTGTTTCATCAGACCATTACATCTACATAATGCTAGTCCCAGGACATGTTAATATTGTGTTCTGTGAAAAAAATGAGTGTCATTGGACTAGGAAAATAAAAGATGGCTCATTGGGAAACACCGAATTAAAATAAGTCAAATGGTTGCTTTATCATAAAACTCATGGAGCCTACAACACACTAATGTTCATTGTAGAGCTCCAGGAGTAATACATATGTAGCACTTTCAGAATTTTTTCACCACAGAAAATTTTTATAATTGACGAAATGTTGTGAAGCTAATGTTCCTGATAACACACGTAGGAAATGCTAAAGTAGATAAGGAAGATCTTTTTTTTTATTATTATGCTTTAAGTTTTAGGGTACGTATGCACAACGTGCAGGTTTGTTACATATGTATACATGTGCCATGTTGGTGTGCTGCACCCAGTAACTCGTCATTTAACATTAGGTATATCTCCTAATGCTATCCCTCCCCACCCCACAACATGCCACAGTGTGTGATGTTCCCCTTCCTGTGTCCATGTGTTCTCATTGTTCAATTCCCACCTATGAGTGAGAACATGCGGTGTTTGGTTTTTTTGTCCTTGTGATAGTTCACTGAGAATGATGGTTTCCAGCTTCATCCACGTCCCTACAAAGGACGTGAACTCATCATTTTTTATGGCTGCATAGTATTCCATGGTGTATATGTGCCACATCTTGTTAATCCAGTCTATCATTGTTGGACATTTGGGTTGGTTCCAAGTCTTTGCTATTGTGAACAGTGCCACAATAAACATATGTGTGCATGTGTCTTTATAGCAGCATGTTTTATAATCCTTTGGGTATATACCCAGTAATGGGATGACTGGGTCAAATGGTATTTCTAGTTCTAGATCCCTGAGGAATTGCCACACTGACTTCCACAATGGTTGAACTAGTTTACAGTCCCACCAACAGTGTAAAAGTGTTCCTATTTCTCCACATCCTCTCCGGCACCTGTTGTTTCCTGACTTTTTAATGATTGCCATTCTAACTGGTGTGAGATGGTATCTCACTGTGGTTTTGATTTGCATTTCCCTGATGGCCAGTGATGGTGAGCATTTTTTCATGTGTTTTTTGGCTGCATAAATGTCTCCTTTTGAGAAGTGTCTGTTCATATCCTTCACCCACTTTTTGATGGGGTTGTTTGTTTTTTTCTTGTAAATTTGTTTGAGTTCATTGTAGATTCTGGATATTAGCCCTTTGTCAGATGAGTAGATTGCAAAAATTTTCTCCCATTCTGTAGGTTGACTGTTCACTCTGATGTTAGTTTCTTTTGCTGTGCAGAAGCTCTTTAGTTTAATTAGATCCCATTGGTCTATTTTGGCTTTTGTTGCCATTGCTTTTGGTGTTTTAGACACGAAGTCCTTGCCCATGCCTATGTCCTGAATGGTATTGCCTAGATTTTCTTCTAGGGTTTTTATGATTTTAGGTCTAACATTTAAGTCTTCAATCCATCTTGAATTAATTTTTGTATAAGGTGTAAGGAAGGGATCCAGTTTCAGCTTTCTACATATGGCTAGCCAGTTTTCCCAGCACCATTTATTAAATAGGGAATCCTTTCCCCATTTCTTGTTTTTCTCAGGTTTGTCAAAGATCAGATAGCTGTAGATATGCAGCATTATTTCTGAGGGCTCTGTTCTGTTCCATTGGTCTATATCTCTGTTTTGGTACCAGTACCATGCTGTTTTGTTACTGTAGCCTTGCAGTATAGTTTGAAGTCAGATAGCATGATGCCTTCAGCTTTGTTCTTTTGGCTTAGGATTGACTTGGCGATGCGGGCTCTTTTTTGGTTCCATATGAACTTTAAAGTAGTTTTTTCCAATTCTGTGAAGAAAGTCATTGGTAGCTTTATGGGGCTGGCATTGAATCTATAAATTACCTTGGGCAGTATGGCCATTTTCACGATATTGATTCTTCCTACCCATGAGCATGGAATGTTCTTCCATTTGTTTGTTTCCTCTTTTATTTCATTGAGCAGTGGTTTGTAGTTCTCCTTGAAGAGATCCTTCATGTCCCTTGTAAGTTGGATTCCTAGGTATTTTGTTCTCTTTGAAGCAATTGTGAATGGGAGTTCACTCATGATTTGACTCTCTGTTTGTCTGTTATTGGTGTATTAGAATGCTTTCGATTTTTGCACACTGATTTTGTATCCTGAGACTTTGCTGAAGTTGCCTATCAGCTTAAGGAGATTTTGGGCTTAGACGATGGGGTTTTCTAGATATACAATCATGTCATCTGCAAACAGGGACAATTTGACTTCCTCTTTTCCTAGCTGAATACCCTCTATTTCCTTCTCCTGCCTGATTGCCCTGGCCAGAACTTCCAACACTATGTTGAATAGGAGTGGTGAGAGAGGGCATCCCTGTCTTGTGCCAGTTTTCAAAGGGAATGCTTCCAGTTTTTGCCCATTTAGTATGACATTGCCTGTGGGTTTGTCATAGATAGCTCTTATTATTTGCAGATATGTCTCATCAGTACCTAATTTATTGAGAGTTTTTAGCATGAAGGTTGTTGAATTTTCTCAAAGGCCTTTTCTGCATCTATTGAGATAATCATGTGGTTTTTGTCGTTGGTTCTGTTTATATGCTGGATTACGTTTATTGATTTGCGTATGTTGAACCAGCCTTGCATCTCAGAGATGAAGCCCACTTGATCATGGTGGATAAGCTTTTTGATGTGCTGCTGGATTCGATTTGCCAGTATTTTACTGAGGATTTTTGCATCGATGTTCATTAGGGATATTGGTCTAAAATTCTCTTTTTTTGTTGTGTCTCTGCCAGGCTTTGGTATCAGAATGATGCTGGCCTCATAAAATGAGTTAGGGAGGATTCCCTCTTTTCCTGTTGATTGGAATAGTTTCAGAAGAAATGGTACCACTTCCTCCTTGTACCTCTGGTAGAATTCGACTGTGAATCCCTCTGGTCCTGGACATTTTTTGGTTGGTAAGCTATTAATTATTGCCTCAATTTCAGAGCCTGTTATTGGTCTATTTGGAGATTCAACTTCTTCCTGGTTTAGTCTTGGGAGGGTGTATGTGTTGAGGAATTTATCCATTTCTTCCAGATTTTGTAGTTTATTTGCATAGAGGTGTTTGTAGTATTCTCTGATGGTAGTTTGTATTTCTGTGGGATCGGTGGTGATATCCCCTTTATCATTTTTTTATTGCATGTATTTGATTCTTCTCTCTTTTCTTCTTTATTAGTCTTGCTAGCAGTCTATCAATTTTGTTGATCTTTTCAAAAAAACAGCTCCTGGATTCATTGATTTTTTGAAGGGTTTTTTGTGTCTCTATTTCCTTCAGTTCTGCTCTGATCTTAGTTATTTCTTGCCTTCTGCTAGCTTTTGAATGTGTTTGCTCTTGCTTCTCTAGTTCTTTTAATTGTGACGTTAGGGTGTCAATTTTAAATCCCTCCTGCTTTCTCTTGTGGGCATTTAGTGCTATAAATTTCCCCCTACACACGGCTTTGGATGTGTCCCAGAGATTCTGGTATGTTGTGTCTTTGTTATTCTTGGTTTCAAAGAACATCTTTATTTCTGCCTTCATTTTGTTATGTACCCAGTAGTCATTCAGGAGCAGGTTGTTCAGTTTCCATGTGGTTGTGCGGTTTTGAGTGAGTTTCTTTTTTTTTTTTTTTTTATTATACTTTAAGTTTTAGGGTACATGTGCACAATGTGCAGGTTAGTTACATATGTATACATGTGACATGCTGGTGCGCTGCACCCACTAACTCGTCATCTAGCATTAGGTATATCTCCCAGTGCTATCCCTCCCCCTTCTCCCCACCCCACCACCGTCCCCAGAGTGTGATATTCCCCTTCCTGTGTCCATGTGATCTCATTGTTCAATTCCCACCTATGAGTGAGAATATGCGGTATTTGGTTTTTTGTTCTTGTGATAGTTTACTGAGAATGATGATTTCCAGTTTCATCCATGCCCCTACAAAGGACATGAACTCATCATTTTTTATGCCTGCATAGTATTCCATGGTGTATATGTGCCACATTTTCTTAATCCATTCTATCATTGTTGGACATTTGGGTTGGTTCCAAGTCTTTGCTATTGTGAATAATGCCACAATAAACATACGTGTGCATGTGTCTTTATAGCAGCAAGATTTATAGTCCTTTGGGTATATACCCAGTAATGGGATGACTGGGTCAAATGGTATTTCTAGTTCTAGATCCCTGAGGAATCGCCACACTGACTTCCACAATGGATGAACTAGTTTACAGTCCCACCAACAGTGTAAAAGTGTTCCTATTTCTCCACATCCTCTCCGGCACCTGTTGTTTCCTGACTTTTTAATGATTGCCATTCTAACTGGTGTGAGATGGTATCTCATTGTGGTTTTGATTTGCATTTCCCTGATGGCCAGTGATGGTGAGCATTTTTTCATGTGTTTTTTGGCTGCATAAATGTCTTCTTGTGAGAAGTGTCTGTTCATGTCCTTCGCCCACTTTTTAATGAGGTTGTTTGTTTTTTTCTTGTAAATTTGTTTGAGTTCATTGTAGATTCTGGATATTAGCCCTTTGTCAGATAAGTAGGTTGCAAAAATTTTTTCCCATTTTGTAGGTTGCCTGTTCACTCTGATGTTAGTTTCTTTTGCTGTGCAGAAGCTCTTTAGTTTAATTAGATCCCATTTGTCAATTTTGTCTTTTGTTGCCATTGCTTTTGGTGTTTTGGACATGAAGTCCTTGCCCATGCCTATGTCCTGAATGGTGATGCCTAGGTTTTCTTCTAGGGTTTTTATGGTTTTAGGTCTAACGTTTAAGTCTTTAATCCATCTTGAATTGATTTTTGTATAAGGTGTAAGGAAGGGATCCAGTTTCAGCTTTCTACATATGGCTAGCCAGTTTTCCCAGCACCATTTATTAAATAGGGAATCCTTTCCCCATTTCTTGTTTTTCTCAGGTTTGTCAAAGATCAGATAGTTGTAGATATGCGGCGTTATTTCTGAGGGCTCTGTTCTGTTCCATCGATCTATATGTCTATTTTGGTACCAGTACCATGCTGTTTTGGTTACTGTAGCCTTGCAGTATAGTTTGAAGCCAGGTAGTGTGATGCCTCCAGCTTTGCCAAAATGTAAAGACCATCGAGACTAGGAAGAAACTGCATCAACTAACGAGCAAAATCACCAGCTAACATCATAATGACAGGATCAAATTCACACATAACAATATTAACTTTAAATGTAAATGGACTGAATGCTCCAATTAAAAGACACAGACTGGCAAATTGGATAAAGAGTCAAGACCCATCAGTGTGCTCTATTCAGGAAACCCATATCACGTGCAGAGACACACATAGGCTCAAAATTAAAGGATGGAGGAAGATCTACCAAGCAAATGGAAAACAAAAAAAGGCAAGGGTTGCAATCCTAGTCTCTGATAAAACAGACTTTAAACCAACAAAGATCAAAAGAGACAAAGAAGGCCATTACATAATGGTAAAGGGATCAATTCAACAAGAAGAGCTAACTATCCTAAATATATATGCACCCAATACAGGAGCACCCAGATTCATAAAGCAAGTCCTGAATGACCTACAAAGAGACTTAGACTCCCACACATTAATAGTGGGACACTTTAACACCCCACTGTCAACATTAGACAGATCAACGAGACAGAAAGTCAACAAGGATACCCAGGAATTGAACTCAGCTCTGCACCAAGCGGACGTAATAGACATCTACAGAACTCTCCACCCCAAATCAACAGAATATACATTTTTTTCAGCATCACACCACACCTATTCCAAAATTGACCACATAGTTGGAAGTAAAGCTCTCCTCAGCAAATGCAAAAGAACAGAAATTATAACAAACTATCTCTCAGACCACAGTGCGATCAAACTAGAACTCAGGATTAAGAAACTCACTCAAAACCGCTCAACTACATGGAAACTGAACAACCTGCTCCTGAATGACTACTGGATACATAACGAAATGAAGGCAGAAATAAAGATGTTCTTTGAAACCAACGAGAACAAAGAAACAACATACCAGAATCTCTGGGACGCATTCAAAGCAGTGTGTAGAGGGAAATTTATAGCACTAAATGCCCACAAGAGAAAGCAGGAAAGATCCAAAATTGACACCCTAACATCACAATTAAAAGAACTAGAGAAGCAAGAGCAAACACATTCAAAAGCTAGCAGAAGGCAAGAAATAACTAAAATCAGAGCAGAACTGAAGGAAATAGAGACACAAAAAACCCTTCAAAAAATTAATGAATCCAGGAGCTGGTTTTTTGAAGGGATCAACAAAATTGATAGACTGCTAGCAAGACTAATAAAGAAAAAAAGAGAGAAGAATCAAATAGACACAATAAAAAATGATAAAGGGGATATCACCACCGATCCCACAGAAATACAAACTACCATCAGAGAATACTACAAACACCTCTACACAAATAAACTACAAAATCTAGAAGAAATGGATAAATTCCTCGACACATACACTCTCCCAAGACTAAACCAGGAAGAAGTTGAATCTCTGAATAGACCAATAACAGGAGCTGAAATTGTGGCAATAATCAATAGTTTACCAACCAAAAAGAGTCCAGGACCAGATGGATTCACAGCCGAATTCTATCAGAGGTACAAGGAGGAACTGGTACCATTCCTTCTGAAACTATTCCAATCTATAAAAAAAGAGGGAATCGTCCCTAACTCATTTTATGAGGCCAGCATCATTCTGATCCCAAAGCCGGACAGAGACACAACCAAAAAAGAGAATTTTAGACCAATATCCTTGATGAACATTGATGCAAAAATCCTCAATAAAATACTGGCAAAACGAATCCAGCAGCACATCAAAAAGCTTATCCACCATGATCAAGTGGGCTTCATCCCTGAGATGCAAGGCTGGTTCAATATACGCAAATCAATAAATGTATTCCAGCATATAAACAGAGCCAATGACAAAAACCACATAATTATCTCAATAGATGCAGAAAAGGCCTTTGACAAAATTCAACAACCCTTCATGCTAAAAACTCTCAATAAATTAGGTATTGATGGGACGTATTTCAAAATAATAAGAGCTATCTATGACAAACCCACAGCCAATATCATACTGAATGGGCAAAAACTGGAAGCATTCCCTTTGAAAACTGGCACAAGACAGGGATGCCCTCTCTCACCACTCCTATTCAACATAGTGTTGGAAGTTCTGGCCAGGGCAATTAGGCAGGAGAAGGAAATAAAGGGTATTCAATTAGGAAAAGAAGAAGTCAAATTGTCCGTTTGCAGACAACATGATTGTATATCTAGAAAACCCCATTGTCTCAGCCCAAAATCTCCTTAAGCTGATAGGCAACTTCAGCAAAGTCTCAGGATGCAAAATCAATGTACAAAAATCACAAGCATTCTTATACACCAATAACAGACAAACAGAGAGTCAAATCATGAGTGAACTCCCATTCACAATTGCTTCAAAGAGAATAAAATACCTAGGAATCCAACTTACAAGGGATGTGAAGGACCTCTTCAAGGAGAACTACAAACCACTGCTCAAGGAAATAAAAGAGGATACAAACAAATGGAAGAACATTCCATGCTCATGGGTAGGAAGAATCAATATCGTGAAAATGGCCATACTGCCCAAGGTAATTTATAGATTCAATGCCATCCCCATAAAGCTACCAATGACTTTCTTCACAGAATTGGAAAAAACTACTTTAAAGTTCATATGGAACCAAAAAAAAAAAAGCCCGCATCGCCAAGTCAATCCTAAGCCAAAAGAACAAAGCTTTAGTGAGTTTCTTAATCCTGAGTTCTGGTTTGATCGCACTGTGGTCTGAGAGACAGTTTGTTATAATTTATATTCTTTTACATTTGCTGAGGAGTGCTTTGCTTCCAACTATGTGGTCAGTTTTGGAATAGGCGTGGTGTGGTGCTGAAAGGAATGTATATTCTGTTGATTTGGGGTGGAAAGCTCTGCAGATGTCCATTAGGTCCGCCTGTTGCAGAGCTGAGTTCAGTTCCTGGATATCCTTGTTAACTTTCTATCTCGTTGATCTGTCTAATGTTGACAGTGGGGTGTTAAAGTCTCCCATTATTATTGTGTGGGAGTCTAAGTCTCTTTGTAGGTCTCTAAGGACTTGCTTTATGAATCTGGGTGCTCCTTTATTGGGTGCATATATATTTAGGATAGTTAGCTCTTCTTGTTGAATTGATCCCTTTACCATTATGTAATGGCCTTCTTTGTCCCTTTTGATATTTGTTGGTTTAAAGTCTGTTTTTATCAGAGACTAGGATTGCAACCCCTGCCTTTTTTTGTTTTCCATTTGCTTGGTAGATCTTCCTCCATCCCTTTATTTTGAGCCTATGTGTGTCTCTGCATGTGAGATGGGTTTCCTGAATAGAGCACACTGATGGGTCTTGACTCTTTATCCAATTTGCCAGTCTGTGTCTTTTAATTGGAGCATTTAGCCCATTTACATTTAAAGTTAATGTTGTTATGTGTGAATTTGATCCTGTCATTATGATGTTAGCTGGTTAGTTTGCTCGTTAGTTGATGCAGTTTCTTCTTAGCCTCGATGGTCTTCACAATTTGGCATGTTTTTGCAGCGGCTGGTACTGGTTGTTCCTTCTCATGTTTAGTGCTTCCTTCAGGAGCTCTTTTAGGGCAGGCCTGGTGGTGACAAAATCTCTCAGCATTTGCTTGTCTGTAAAGGATTTTATTTCTCCTTCACTTATGAAGCTTAGTTTGGCTGGATATGAAATTCTGGGTTGAAAATTCTTTTCTTTAGGAATGTCGAATATTGGCCCCCACTCTCTTCTGGCTTGTAGAGTTTCTGCCGAGAGATCAGCTGTTAGTCTGATGGGCTTCCCTTTGTGGGTAACCTGACCTTTCTCTCTGGCTGCCCTTGACATTTTTTCCTTCATTTCAACTTTGGTGAATCTGACAATTATGTGTCTTGGAGTTGCTCTTCTCGAAGAGTATCTTTGTGGCATTCTCTGTATTTCCTGAATCTGAATGTTGGTGTGCCCTGCTAGATTGGGGAAGTTCTCCTGGATAATATCCTGCAGAGTGTTTTCCAACTTGGTTCCATTCTTCCCGTCACTTTCAGGTACACCAATCAGACGTAGATTTGGTCTTTTCACAGTCCCTTATTTCTTGGAGGCTTTGTTCGTTTCTTTTAATTCTTTTTTCTCTAAACTTCTCTTCTTGCTTCATTTCATTCATTTGATCTTCCATCACTGATAACCCTTTCTTCCAGTTGATCGAATCAGCTACTGAGGCTTGTGCATTCGTCACGTAGTTCTCTTGCCATGGTTTTCAGCTCCATCAGGTCCTTTAAGGACTTCTCTGCATTGGTTATTCTATTTAGCCATTCGTTTAATTTTTTTTTAAGGAAGATCTTTAAGTTTACTACAAAGGCCAAAGGTAGATGTATAGGTTTCATGGAAGGAATGAATAAGGCAGTGAAATGCTGCAGAGACTCACAAGAATAAGAACCAGTCATTTTAGTTGGCAATATTGGAAAATTTAGAAAAGGCAATTTTAGTAGAAGTAGTAGTGAAAGTAAGATTTTGAAGATGTTAGGATACAATCTCATGTTTTCAAACCACAAGCTGAAATGGAGACAATGTGTTAAAATATTTAAAATTGGAATTATCCCAGAAAACACAGTCATTATAGTTATGCTACTATAGTTAAAGTAGGAGTGGTAAAGCTAACTCCTTATAATAGGAGGGGAAGTAGATTCATGGAAAGATTTTAATTTTTTGGATAAACTGAAAAAAGGTGTAAAGAGAGATGCATATAAGGTGCTAGAAATGAGGGAAAGAGGTTAAAGAACATGTAGGATAAACTTTAGAAAAGGAGATTAATTTTTCTCCTTCTGGGGGATAGGAAATTTTTTAGATGAATAATTGTGTTAGATTTTTTTAGATTAATAATTGTCAATCTATGAGATTAGTTTTCAGTATTCTGTTTTTTGGATTAGCTAGTTTCTTTGCTTGTGTATTAGTGTCAAGTATGCTTGCCTAGAGTAGGAGTTCAATATATGGCTGTTCTCATTAGTGGTGCTGTTATTTTCTCTATTTGAACATGTTACTGCTTCTTACCACCACCAGTGAGTAGACAAAAGAGAGTCCATTAAGGTCAAACCAGATAACTAACTCTATTTGGTTTATCAGTACTGCATTTCATAATCATAAGTTGGCTGGCCATGATTCCTTCTGCTGTTTATATTTCATCTTCATTATCTTGCATTGTACTTGAAACAACCTATACTTTTGTTCATTCATGTCTTGATTTGTTTTTCAGTGGTCATTCTAGTTGCAATTTTTTTTATTCTAAGGAAACTTGCTTTATGCCGCTGGAGATTTGCACATTTTACTTCTATGTACTCACTTAAGTACATAGTGTTAATGGCAGTCGCATGACTCATAGTCTGCATAAGCATAAATTAACTCCAGTACCTCTGTGGTATGCCCCTTTGAGATTGCTCTGGAAGACCACCCAGAAGTCTGAATTTACACAGACTGCAAAGACCCATTGAACTTCAGAAAACCCAGCAGCACTGACTGACCAAATATACCTGCATCTTTCAGTATGAACGAGCTATCCATTTGCTCTTGATTGAGGTTCAAACTGTGGATCTTAAACTATAAAGGGCTTTATGGGCTGAATTATGGATACTTTAAGCAAGACCTCTTCCTTCAAATAGAGTGCTTTGCACATAGTGAGCACTCCATAAATGCTCTTGACTGACTATGACTTAATGAATGTTTAGACCTTCCAGTGAACTTCTTTTCATGCTTTCCAGATTTGAAGGAAGGGTTCTTGATATTGAATATTTGTCTTTCTTATTAGTTTTGCTTGGGGGCTTACTATAGTGTAATTTTACTGACCACAGAAAATTTATCTTTTTAGTGATGAATTATTTTAGGTGGTCTGTTGGCCCTGCCTGAGTAATCAATGGAATCTAAGGTTTTATAATTTGATTCATGTGTTCAGAGACAATAGCTGTAAAATAAAATAATAGTTTTAATAAGTTCACCAAGAAAGTAGCAAATGTATTATTTTTTGCCTTGGGGCTGGGTCTTTTTCTGATGGATTTTTCACTTGTTTGGTTCTTAGTTCATTGCTTCTCACAAAGACAACTTTATAACAGTGCTGCTTAAAAACTTTTCAATGTGAAAGTTTATACAATGTGAGGGGACTTTTTTTAAAAAAAAATTTATTCCCATAGGTTATTGAGGAACTGGTGGTATTTGGTTACATGAGTAAGTTCTTTAGTGGTGATTTGTGGGATTTTGGTGAGGGGACATATTTTACTTCCTCATTAGGCAAAAAGTTACTTTGGAAATTACTAATATAAACAAATTGGAGTAATTAGAAAGATAGAATGCTCTATTTTAAATAGGTGAGATTTTCTTAGCTTTAAAAGAACATTCAGGTTAGTCGTTCTCAGGATTAGCTAGAGAACTTAAAAGTATAGATTTCCAAATTCTTCAATTGTGCTTTTCAAAAGGTTAATGTAATTCAGATAATAATACATGTTCTTGAATTATTGATTTGGGCCCAGGGAACAAGTGGTTTAGTACAGATTTTCTGCCCCAAGTTAGGTCAAGAAACATTTTATACTATCTCTTTTCAAGGCAGTTATATACTATTCTATTATAAAGTAGGCTTTTAGTATCCTTATGATTTTTTTAAAACAAGAAAATTATATGAATCTAATATCCTGTGTCGGACCATGCAGCTTGACGTTTTCTTATTGATCCTAGTAGCTCACGAGAATAAACCAGGAATAAGAAACAAATTGAGATGGCAAATGACTCCAAAGGAACAAAACTTACTCTTCCTTCATTTCTTCCCCATATACTAAATGAAGGTACTACTCATTATCCACCCAGTTACCGGAGCAAAAAGCCTAGCAGTCATCTTTAATTATTCTTTCCCTCACCTCCCATATCTAGTCTACCAATGCATTTTGCTCCACCTCCACGCACCTTCAAAATATATCCTGAGTCTGACTCCTCTTCATATCCATTGCTCCTGCTCTAGTCTAAGCCACCATCATCTTTATCTGCTTTGACCCGAACTATTATAAGCTTGTCTTCTTTGGCTTTTTAAAAAATCAACTTCATTTTTTAGAACAGTTATTTACAGAAAAATTGAGATAGTTCAGAGAGTTCACATATACCCTCTCACCCAGTTTCTCCTATTAACATCTTACATTAGTGTGGAATATTTGTTATAATTATAAATGAATATTGGTACGTAATTATTAACTAAAGCCCATTTTTTTCATAGTTTCTTAGTTTTTACCTAATGTCCTTTTTCTGTTCCAGGATTCTATCCAGGATACCACACATTTAGTCCTTCTGTCTCCTTAGTCTTCTCTTGGCTGTGATAGTTTCTCAGACGTTTCTTATTTTTGATGACCTTGGCAGGTTTGAGGAGTCATGATCAGGCATTTTGCAGGATGCTCCTCTGCCGGAATTTGTCTGGTATTTTTCTCATAACTAGATTGGGGTTATGGTTTTTTTGGAGGAAGATCACAGAGGTTAAGTACCATTTTCATCACATCATATTAAAGGTATATGCGAACAACATGTCATCACTTTTGATATTGACCTTGACCACATGGCTGAGGTAGTGTTTGTTAGGTTTCTTCACTGTAAACATACTTTTTCCCCCTTCTTTTCCTAGTGTATTCTTAGGAAGAAAGTCACTACACACAGCCTACACTTAAAAAAGAGTAGGGATTTATGTTCCCCATCCTTGAGGGCAGAGTATCTCTACATAAATTATTTGGAATTCCTCTACAAGTGAGAGAAGTCTCTTTTTCTCTTTTATTTTTATTTATTATTATTATTTTTCATTTTTTAGAGGCAGGGTATTACTCTGTCACTCAGACTAGAGTACAATGGCATGATCATAGCTCACTGCAGCCTCAAACTCATGGGCTATAGTGATCCTTCCACCTCAACCCCCCGAGTACCTGGAACTACAAGTGTGCAGCACCATGCCCAGCTAATTTTTTATTTTTTTTTATAGAGAAGGGGGTCTCGCTATGTTGCCCAGGCTGGTCTTGAACTCCTGGGCTCAAGTCTTTTCTTTATTTAATCAATCACTTATTTATATCAGTATAGACTCATGGATATTAATTTTATACTTTGAATTATAATCAATACTACTTTATTTATTTTTGTTGCTCATATTGTTCCAGGTTTGGCCATTGAGAGCTTTTTCAGTTGGTTCCTTTGTCCCTTTGATGTATTCCCATCAATGTGGGGTGTATTTTTTTTGTTGTGTTTTTGAGTGCCTCTTACTTTTTGGCACTTCTTGATGATCCAGGTTTATCTTGTATATTTCCTGCCCTAGTCCTAGAATCAGCCATTTCTTCAAGGAGTCCTGGTTTTCTTTATTAGAGAGTAGTGTTGGAAACCAAAATCTGAATGGTAGGTGGCCTCTCTGCTTTGACTTTTTCCCCTGTAGTTCATTCTCCACATAACAGGGTGAAGATTTAAGTACATTTAAATTATATTGCAACCTGTGATGGGTTATCCTTATATCTTTCAAAATCACAACTCCTTACAATGGTGTTTAAAGTTGTGGTCTACCCTTACCTGCTTCTATGATTTTATCTCTTACCATTCTCTGTCTCATTCATTCCTTCCTGGATGCATTGGCCTCCCGTCACCCTGCCTTTTTTCTTTCTTCTTCCCCCCTCCCCTCTTCCTAATTTTAACCCCCAAATTATTAACTAATGATTTTTAATGTAGTATTGTCTAAATAGTATTACCTTCCTTACTAAAAGGAATAATGTAATGATCAATTTTATAACTTATAGTTACCATTATATATAATAAGTTATATAACAATGGTGCATTTAGGCCCTAATGAGCTACATAGGACTCTCTTTGCCTTCTAAATAATTCTAGAGAGTTCTGTAAAGTGAAAAGCATGCTCCTCCTTTATCTTCTCATCCACATTTATGTCCTCAGAGGCTATTGAAGTGTCCAAAGTGCTAGTCAACTCTGTATTGCTCTTGTCTGAGATTTTTACAGCTCTAAACTTTTAGAGTCTGTCAGTAATTGTGTCTAGAACTAGCCCGCTAGCCATAACTTCTATTATTCTATTCCTGATTACAACCTAAGGCAGAAATGAAAATTTCCAGGGAATATAAGAAAATAAATATTATGTATAAAACTGGTAGAGTAAATTTTACTAACCCCTAATCTACTTCATCCCCCAGAGAACACATGGCAAGTGTGTACACAACACCAATCTTGAAAGACAAGACCAAGAAACAAACGCATAAGCAAATAAATGCATTGGAAATTGTCACAAAGTGATATGAAGAGACAAAGATCCCATTGATTAGAATCTTCTGGTATGCTACTGGTGGTCTCCAGTAATTTGCAGAAGCAGCTGCCCAATGGCCAAAATTCAGGTTAAGCACTTTGGCAGAATATGTTTGAAAATAGTGATGAGGAGTAGGGAAGTAAAACACATTTTGTAAAATGAGTTAAAGTGTGGAAGAACTGTATACGTTTTGTTTGATTTGGCTAACTTCTAGGTTTTTGGCTTTTATTGGAGGTTTGGGGTTGCTAAGTGGCTGACTGTAGAAGAAGTGAAATGTATGAGTTTGCCAGGACTGCCATAACAAAGTATCACACACTGGGAGACTTGACAGAATTTTATTGTCTCACAGTTTTGGAGGGTTGAAGTCCAAGATCAAGATGTCACCAGGTCTGATGTCTTCTGAGGTCTCTCGTTGGCTTGTAGATGTTTATCTTCTCCCTGTGTCTTCCCCTGGCCTTGTCTCTGTGTGTGTCTGTCTTAATTTCCTCTTTTTATAAGGTCACTAGTCACATTGGATTAGGGTCCCCCTGAATGACATTTTAACTTGATTAACTCTTTAAAAATGTTTTTTCCAAATACAGTCACATTCTGAGATATTAGGGGTTAAAACATCAACATACGAATTTTGGGGGAACATAATTCATCCAATAACATGAAGGTATACTCTGTTCTCTTTAGTGTTATTTTCTTAGCATTGTGAATTTATTCTCAGTAGATAAAAGGCCTTGACTTTAAAAAGCCTCATTCTCTGTGGAGATATAAATATACACAAGAAACAATTACATTATTTTAGAGGAAACATAAATCACATAGACAGGAATTCAGAGAAGGTGAATATCAACAAGGCCTAGGGAAGAATTGTAGAAGCTGGGAGCCAAAAATGGCCTTACAAATTATTTATTTTTTCAGCATTCTCTATCTGTAGGTTTGAGTTCTACAGATGCCCCTTTTCGTCCCCTCACACTTACTTTTTCCTCTGTTCCCTTCTCTCTGTTTTCCTCTTTCTTTATTCCTGGGAATGCAGGGAAAAAAAGTAGGTAATTTACCTTTTTAATGGGATAGCTTGTGTGGGGCAACATTGCCTCAATTCAGTAACTTAATTTCACTAATGAGAAGAATGGGGTTCACAAGTTAAATGATTTGTCCAGGTTTCTGACCTAGAATCCAGGTCTTCTGATTCTTACTGCACTATGCACTCAAGTGCATTGTGCCACTATTTTAGTGGGAGAATGTTTTATTTGTGTTTTAAGAACAAATAAGATTGCTTTTCCATATTGCATAATTAGGTCATTTGTATTATTTTCCATTAGCCTTCCCTCTTAAACATTTCCAATTTCTTCAGCTATTTTTATTACTATTCTCTTATTTTTTTCCTACATAATTTTGGCATCCATATTAAAGTTTTGCCTCACATAAGATCTTAACCAAAGTAATAATTCTTTCTTTTATAATGTAGTGCTATTTTTTTTTAAACTTAGCTTTACTAGTACTTGTACCACAAGTATGATATTACTAATTGTACTTGTGGCCATAGGTAAACTTCACTTAGCATCATTGTTTCGATGAAAGCTACCTTTTACTCAACTTCTAATATGTGTCAGGACCACCTAGGTACTTTATGGTATCATCTCATTTAATCCACACAAACGTTTTTAAAGGTGAATATGTTACCTGTTTTATAGATGGTAAGACTCAAAATGGTCATTGACTTCTCTAAAGTTGCATAGGGTGGAAAGTGGGAGAGCTGGGACTTAGCTTGTTCTGTTTGTCTCTGTTGGCTCCTTTCCCACAACTGTTACATGAATATGGACAAGAAATAGACCTATTTGCTTACGATGTGTACCTCTGATGCCTACACAGAGCCTGCTTCCTCAGAGGTCAATTTGTGGGAAAATGAATGTGGCTCACAGCTTCTAAATATATTTTTATATACCTTTTGCTCTTTTAGTTTCTTTGAGTCATTTTTATGTCTCAATTTGTTCTCCCAGATAATAATGTTTTGTAATGAATTTAGACTTCTTCTTGGAACATAATTTATTCCTTCTTGATATTGGCAAATCTTAAGACTTTGGCGTGATTTAATTTAGTGATATATCTTAACCAAACAACCATAAATCTCATTTTCACATTAAAGTTAAAAGACGTATAATACTATATTTTGTTAAACCACATGATTTGTCATAATAGTTGTAATTGTATCATGTTTTCAAAGTGGCTTGACTGAATTCTTGCTGTTCTTTTGCTCATGATTATCCTGATTTCTAAATTTCTGGGTTTTAAAATTCTATTTTTTTCAGTTTTTTAAAAAATTAACCGTAAAATTAATGGGCACCTTTTATTTAAATCATTATTATCGAAATGTAACATAGAGGCCTAAGTTTTAAACACAGTGAGTAGCTAACTCATAACCTACTGCTGCTTAGTTAATATGTTGGGTTAAAAGGATAGAAATACCCAAGTAAAAGTGGACTGGCAATGCCAGACCCTACTATCTAACTCAGTGAGGACTCTAGAGAAAGGCAGGTTTGGAATAGAAATGATATCAGAGTTGTGGGCTGGGATTTCTGTGATTCTCTTGGTGTCCCTCTCAGGGCTGCAAGATTGCTATAGCAGTTCTAAGTGGCATATACTTATGTGGTATTTTCAAAGGCAGGAAAGAGGGAAAGATAGAAAAAGGGCCTTCTCCCTAAATCATCTCTCTCATTTTCATGCAGAAAAATCCTTTCTGAGAAGCATCACCAGCAGACTTTACCTTTCCTCTCACTGCTCAGGACTGGATTAAGTGCTTCTCCTTATACCAGTCACTGACAACAAATAGGGTTGCCATGATTGGCTTAGTCCAATCGTGATTCATCCCTGGGGAGTGCACATTTTTTTAGCACTCTTCAAAATGGGAATTCTGTTTTTAAGACAGGCTGTTAGGTAGGCAATTAATAGTGTCTGCCACTATTACTGAACTCCTTTAGTATGATCAAATAGCTATTATGCACAAATGTACAATTACAACTCTGATGAGTGCAAAGGAATGACTGGTGCTATGAAATGAAAGGGATTTAATCGAGCCTGCCCACTCTTCTTCAAATAATTGATAATTAGGCTAAGATGTGGAGAAAGTTTCAGAAGTTAGGTAGGCAAAGGGGTTAAGGTATAGTAGAGTGGGGGAGGGAGGAGGAAGCATTCCACGCAGAGGAAGCATATTGTGTTTATGTAAATTGAAAGGGCACATAAATATTCACTGCTGTTCTCACTAGTCACTGGTCGGTGAAGGCCTTTGAGTTACTTCTAGGGGTAGAAGAAATTGGTAGACCTTGTAGGTCTACAAGTAGGACGCTGAAATACTGGAATTTCTGAAAAATTTCCATGTGTTGAAGGGACAACAGAGCAGATTATTTGACTTGGATTGTTTTACAAAATTCTTGCTGTAGAGTTGCCATATATAATGCGCTTACAGACAAAAATCAGGCCGTCACCCCTGCTCCTTCTAACAGTTGCCTGCAGCTAGAATCTTTAGTTGATATCAGTTAAAAACATTAAGAACAGCACCCTCACTTCTCTGACACCTTCTGCAATGCTAATTTCTGTACTTGATACTTACATGATTCCCATTTAAAAATTTTTGATACAGTTGAACATTAAATGAAAAACAATGTTCTCTGAGATTTTGTGGGTTTCCCCAGAGAGACAATAAAATAAAATATCTTTTGGCTTCAATACACATAGAATTTTTGTGGACACTGGGCTATTCTCTGCAAGGATAAAATGGTAGTTTTATAAATTTGTCCAGGAGTATACAGCTGTAACCAATGACTAAAAGTGACCTCTTTTGAAAATTTGCAACTCTATTATCAAAAGAATGCATATATTACATAATTTAATTATTTAAAAAGTATTCATGATACTCGAATTCTCCTAGTGTCTACCCTTTGTGGCTTACAATTCATGAAAATTTCATTTTCATGTTTAAAAATTTGGAAGTTTTTATTTAAATCTTGTAAAATGTGGCAATGTTGCTATGGTGGATAGGATACAGGCTCAACTGTTCTGACAAGACTCCAAAATAATAGTGGCTTAAAAAAAAATAACAGCTTGGGGCCGGGCGTGGTGGCTCACGCCTGTAATCCTAGCACTTTGGGAGGATGAGACAGGCGGATCACTTGAGGTCAGGAGTTCAAGACCAGCCTGGCCAACATGGTGAAACCCCGTCTCTACTAAAAATAGAAAAATTAGCTGGGTGTGATGGCACATGTCTGTAATCCCAGCTACTTGGGAGGCTGAGGCAGGAGAATTGCTTGAACCCGGGAGGTGGAGGTTGCATTGAGCTCATAACGTGTTCCTGGGCAACAGAGTGAGATTCTGTCTTAAAAACACACAAACAAACAAACACAAAAAACAAAATAACAGTTGGAGATTCATATGGCAGTTGCATAGGTGCCTTCTATCTTATTGATTTACTATTCTAATATCAGTTTTCCCCTCATGATCTAGGAATGGTTACTTCAGCTCCTGGAATTACATTCACATTCCAGCCAGTGGCAAGAAACAGAAAGAAGGGAAGGGTACATTCCTTCCCTATAAGGGAATAACTCAGATGTTATCACCTCACTTTTGCTTGTATCCTTTTGGCAAGAACTTAGTCATATGGGTACAACTAGCAACAAGGCAGTTGGGAAATAATGTGGAAATATGTCTGTGTGCCCACTTAAAACTCAGAGATTTTCTAAAATTAAAAGGGGGAGGATGAATATTGGAAGGCAGTAACATTCTGTGCTATAATCACCATCTTCTGGCAGTTGCCAAAAGAAGCGGTTGAATAGTTTTGAACTTAGATGTGAGTATATAATTTGGGGTAAAATGGGTGTCTGTGGAGACACAATTATATTTATGCATATTATACCCTATTTTATGCAATTTTGTATCCCTACCATCTAGCATAGTATACTACTAAAAATAAACATGTAAAAATATGTTTGGAATGAATGACCATCCTTCTTTTCTTTTCTTGTGCAATCCTTATTAGATATGTATTCTTTTTTTACATTTGCCGTATATTCATCCTTATCCATATTTCACTTCCCTTCTCAAAGGGGATTTAAGAGTCGAGGTGATCATAGTTTGTAGTATGTTAGAGGAGTACCTTGTATCTCTGTGTGTTTAAGTCTGTATGTAAAATCTAATAGGAATCTGAATTAACTTAAAACAACAAAGGACCAGTTTTCCCTATCCCCAAATTGACAGTTTTAACTTCTATTATCAGGTTTTAATTATCAATAGAGTAGCTGTATTCTTTTGAGTGTTCAGTACTGTGTCTGAGAATTCTGCAGATTTTTTTAAATTGATACCCAAGGCCATTAATTGGTTTGTGAAGATGTTTTCTCTGCACCTTACGTGTATATTTTATGTATTGATCAGCTATCCCTGGAGAAGATAAGATAATCTGAGGAATAAAAGTGTTCTGACATGATTTTTTTTTTGTATCTCAGAATTAGGTATTCTATAGACATTTTGATCATTTATCTTGTTTTTGGCCTTCTGTTAATATACAGATTCATTTGTTCGTGTGTTTATACTACACCTTTTTAATAATTCTTAAGTCTCAGGTGCTGCATTCAGTGTTGGGAGCATGAGGATGCATGAGACCCAGTGTGCACCTCACTCAGCTTCGTGTCAATGCCACACCATGTGGGGAGTGTTGTGCCAGGCCCCTACTGTGGGGTAACTGAGGGGGAAGAAAGGAGCTTGTGAGGCAATGGGGGCAGGCGGGATGCTGACATGATTCACATGAGCCTTGATTGTTGAGAAATAATGTGGCAATAGTTCCATTTGATGGGAGTGATACATACAAAGTGTGAGTTAGAGATGGATTGGAGAGCTGGATCATGGAGGACCCTTTATACGCCATGCAGAGGAGTGGGCACTTAATGTCGCCAGGTCAGTGGCTTTCAAACCTTTTTGTCCACAACCCATAGTAATGCATATGTTTTTACATGGTGACTTATTACTAGGCCTGGACCTAACATTTGCAGGGCCTGGGCAAGAGGACAAATGGTAGCATAGATACATACAGTATAGCTAAATAATTAAAACTCAAGGCAAAAAACTGTTAGAAAAGGATATACCAACCTATCTTGACACATACACCTTATAATGAAAAATGATACCAAATAACTGAGAGTAATGCAAATTTAAAATTAATTTTGTCTTCCACCAAAAGACTATGAATTTACCCTGAGGAAATGCCAGGACAGTGGTAACTGGGCCAAGCTGGAGGAGAGGAGGGAAAGGCTCACTCAGCCTTCTCTTCCAATGGCCATGGAATCTGTAGATAAATACCTCCTTTCTCTTAGTCTTTTTTGGGGGAGGGGTGCTTTCATTTCTGCCAGAGGCTCTGGGCCCCCACCCATTGCTCCTTCTATACCCAACAGCCAGGCATCGAGTTCCAAAGTGATCTAGTCCATGACAATCCAGTCCAAGGACAACCTCTGGCCCCCAGGTGCTCTCAGCCACTCACCCTCACAGGAGGGTTTGCATTAAGAGTTCTCTGAGCAGGAATCTGAAGAAGTATTGAGACAGGGGGCCCCTGCTTTCTATGCCACACCTTTTTCCCATCTTTTAGGGCCAAGGGGTCCCTCCAGCCCTCAGGTCCAGGCTCTTTCATTCAGCTGACAACTTTTGGCCACTCCTTGGACTGGAGGTACACACATGCTAGTAGTACTACCTGACCTGAAGAAGGGGCCCATGTAGGTCAGAGTAGCAACTTAAAGCCATTTGGGTAGAGAATGATGGTGACGCTGGTAGTCAGAGATTCAGGTGGAAAAGAGAACTTCCTGGCTGGTGGAAAACAGCACAGGCAGAGGAAGGCCAGAGCAAAAGCTTCTTGCTCATCATTGGTGGATCTGAAGGGAAGGAGAACATTGGTTATGAGGTTATTCAGCCAAGGAAAGGCCTAAAGATGGTGAAAGTGAAGATAGAGAGGAGGGGAGGGATGTAGAATCCGCAGGTCTTGATGACTAATTAGATATTGGGGGTGCAGAAGAAATCTAGAATAATGCCATCATTTTTGATGAGTGCCATTTAAGGCCACAGTGTGACATTCAGGTAGTATTTTGTTTATTATTTGGAAATATGGGTCAAGATATGGTCAAAGAAGTGTTTTCATTTGGATAGTTTGTTAAGATGAGAATTTCTAGGCCCCACTTACTGAATCAGAATCACCAGGAGAAGTCCTGGGAGTCTGCAGGTGAGCAAACTCCTGCGGTGATTTTGAGACACATGGGTACCCTAGAGAGTGGGAACAGTGTTTCAGGTGGCCTGAGGGCTGAACTCTGGTGCTCACCAATACTTAAGGGACAGGAGGAGGAGGGGAAGTGACAGACAGACACTGGAAAGAAGTGGGCAGTATGTCCAATGAAAGAGAGAGGTTTAGTAAAGTAAGGACGGTGACACGGCTTGTGCATTTAACATTGGGAAGCTTCTGATAAACCTTAGCAAAGGCAGATTGCACTGATTCAAGGACCGAATATGTTGGGAGATTAGGAAAGGGAGATAGATGATATAGGATATAGTCTATACATCTTTTTTACATTATAATTTGATTGTAAAGCCAGATGAAAGAGGGATAACAAAGCAAGGCACAGATTTGAAGGAGGCCTTTAAAAACAATTCTGGAGCACTTATATGATGAAGGGAAGAGGAACCTGTGGAGAACCAGATACTGAATATATGGCAGAGAAAAGGAGTAATTGATATAGCCTTGTTTCAAGGGAGATGAGAGATGCATTTTAGGACCCAGGAGGAGGGAAGCTTAAGCAGAAGGAAGAACACCTCTGGCTTCTATACAGTTAAGAAGGAGAAAGGGCATGCATAGATGCAAAAAATTCTCTTAACAGACATTTGAACACAAACTCTAGTCACAATTTAGGTGTTGTGGCTACAGAGGTTAATAAGGCATGGCTATAGTTCAGTGGGGGAGATAGACAAGGAAACCAGCAAGATAACATGTGGCAAGTGTTGTTAGAGTTGTGCTAAGAGATGGTGGAAACACAGGGGAGGGCATGAGACAAGGCTTTGCAGAATTGGAGAGAGGGCAAAATGTGAAAATGGGTTTGTACCTGAAATAGAAGGCAGGGACATGGAAGACAAAGGTTGAGATGAGGACTATGGTAGGGCCAGGACTTAGGGAAAATGTGCACCAGGATTACGGCAGTGGTGATTGGTAACCATGGATGCAATTTTACGTGTACATGTATATGTGTGTATTACATATTACACATATATGTGTATATATTTTACATATACATATACACACACACACACACATACACACAATCATACAATTATAAGCATCAGCTGAAACTTTGTTTGGGAGGACTTCAGAAAATGAATGTTTATGACCAAGGAAGCTTCTTGCTTATCCTTCCCTTTCCTCCTTTGATGACTTCTCTTGAGGCTAATTTAGGTACAGAAAGCCACCGCTTCCAAAAGTGCTTTGGTACCCTGGCATAATTTCAAAGAAATCTCCTTTCCCACTTAGTTAACTACGTTTCTCCAGGAAAAAAAAGTCTTGTCTGTCAATGTAACATCCTTTAACAGGACTCCCGCTGGTTGGTTCTTGTATCTTGCTGTGGCAGCTGTGAACATATATACTATTGATTGTTGATGTGTGATATAAATCCGACTGGAGCATGCCCACTAATTGGTTTGAGAGCTAGATATAGACAATGCTGTTTTATAGTAGCTTGTGTAGATAGGCCTAGTCATAGGGTTAATTCTGCTTGACAGCACATCAGCAGCATCTTGAGAGTAATTACCTAACAGAAGTTTTCCCACAGCCGAACTGAGAACTTCAAAGGCTTCTGAATTTACAACCAGTATTAACCAATATCTGAAACATAATGTTCCCACAAGAGCTCAGAATTTTTTCTCCTTCTTATTAAATGTATGGGGTTACTAGGTTCATTTGCTGTGTGCTAAGAACTTAGTGAAAAGTTACTTCGTGTTGAATAATTTCAAACCTTGAATAATAAAGAGAATAATTATGAATTTGGTTTTGTATTGCTTTATTATCTTACTGAAACAAGTTAATCTGTAAAGATCAGGTGCCTTTTAAAAAACCATATTGTATCCTGTTTCACCCAAAAACAAATTTAAAAAGTTAATGTCTTTTCCATATTGTGCTATCTGTATTGATATTTGCATATTTAGAGGGCCTAGGGTAATGCATGCATATAAAATGATTACAATACATATATATTAACATTTTAGAAATATACACTGAAAAATGTAACTATTACCTCCCCTCCCAACCACACCCCCCCCCCGCCATGAAATAATTGTTCTTTTACAAACAGTTTTTATATTGTAAAAACTTTCTTTCTCTTTGCAGGTCAGAAACCAAATTTGACTCCGGTTCAGGTATGTTTACATTAATAATGCTCTTCTGAATATATTTTATTTACATTATTCTCTGAGGAGTAATTCATCAGATCAAGAACCATTTTGATTTTAAACAGACTAGGCGGTCTCTTTCCAAAACGTGAGTCCCACCTCAAAGCAGGGCTATTGACTGCATCAAATCATAATTTGAGGTGTTCACTTTGGAGTCTTCATAGCTCTATAATAAGCATTACATGACCTATATCTGCAGAGTTTCATTTTAAAAGCAGAAGTGGGGGTTATACATACTAATTGCTCAAAGTAGATTATTATTTTCTCAGTGGACAAAGCATCCTGAGTGATTTGAAAATTCTCTTTAGGTTGTCACCAAATGTGGGAGATGGATGCATTTAATTCAGCAAACTATAGAGAGTTCAAGCCAATAGAAATAGAAATTTGTCTATGGTTTATTAGCTTGTTTTCTCTTAAAAAAAGTTTTATTGCTAGATGGGTGATAGAAAATGAAGGTCACCTTAAGCCATTATTTTGAATCTATTAAGACAAAATTTACATTCTCACAAGCAGTGGCATATCAGCCTCTTTAGACATTTTCTTTTCATTAAGCATGAAATGTAGCTATATAATTCTCAGGTTTGAATATGTCATTATGTCACTTGCTGAGATTTATGTGCTTCAAAGTTTCTGATGGCATTTATAATTAAAGCACAAAAATTGCCTCATATTTCATACAAAGGAATTACGTATGCCCTTTGGTAGACTGTTAACAGATAAATAAACATTAATTTTTGAATTCCAGGAGAAAATAATTTACAGAAAAATATATAACTTGTTGAATTTACAAGTAACATTTTTACTCTGGTTCAAGTTTCACTATATTGTAACTTTAAAAATGTTTTTACTTATTATATTCACAAAGGAACAAGTGCTATATATTCCTTTTGATAGTATTGTTAAGGAGACAACACACTTTTTCTTCTTTATAAGCCTTTTCTTTCTTTTATTGTATGGTTTTGTGAATTTGGTGAGACTCATTAACTATGAAGTCTGTACATTTGAGTTAACAAATTTACCTAGTTTGATAACTCCAGAAATCTTTGTATCCTGTGTCTTCTGCAGCCTCTGAATCAGATGTATGAATGGTAGTATAAGATAAACATTTTTGGTTGAAAACGCTGACTATATAGAGACTAAAGGTGGGATGGCATTGTGTCAACTGTTTGACTCCTCGATTCACAAATGGCTCAAAATAAGACGAAAAATCTTTTTCATTTTTTAAGTTAAAATCTTTAAGTATAATTTAAAAATAAATGAAGTTGATGGAGAGTGTAATTTTACCTAAAAATTACATGTCTCTTTTTTCCCTGCCAGTCACCAAATATTTATTAAGAGCCCACTTCATTATGATCTGATGTAATTCCCTAAACATCAAGTCAGAAACTGGTTTTAGGGTACAGGGTCTGGAATATAGCTTTTAAAAATGAATACGTCCACTAGGTTCATCTTGAAGGTAGAATTGAAGGTAGAACCTGGAAGTAGTTTACAAAACTGAAATATTAGGCAGCTATTGTCAAAGTCAGACAATTTATGTTAACTTTTCAAATCCAAATTAAAGTGTGCTGCTAAATTCCTGTACTGAAGGTAAGTATTTATCATGAAAATAGTTATAACAGCTGTACAGGCACACATCTTTCACTCTTGTGACCAAAGATTTTATGCATGACTTATTTTTTTTCAAGTTCTTATTTAAAAAAAATCTATCATGGACAACATCTGCATGTCTTTGAAAACTACAAAGTTCTGTACTCTGAAAAGTCTTAAAGGGGAATGCTGATTAAAAGTTTATTTGTTCTTTTAATATTAAACTTAAATATGTTGTGGAAAGAATTCAGATGTTTTCAAATTAAGAAACAGGGAATTATTTTTTCTTATAAGCTCCTTTTAGCTTATGACTGAAAGAATCATGACAAAGGAAGCTAGAAATGTATTCTTTGGCATCCTATATCATGAAAATTTTGGTTAGAAACAAGGTAGCATAGGGCCGGGCACAGTGGCCCATGCCTGTAATCCCAGCACTTTGGGAGGCAGAGGCAGGCAGATCGCAAGGTCAGGAGATCGAGACCATCCTGACTAACATGGTGAAACCCCATCTCTACTAAAAATACAAAATAATTAGCTGGGCGTGGTGGCACGTGCCTGTAGTCCCAACTACTCAGGAGGCTGAGGCAGGAGAATCACTTGAATCCAGGAGGCAGAGGTTGCAGTGAGCCGAAATCCTGCCACTGCACTCCAGCCTGGGCGACAAGAGCGAGACTCCATCTCAAAAAAAAAAGGAAATAAGGTAGCATATTGGAACAATTAAATAGGTTCAGATTCTCTATTGTGCATCAAATACAGAAAGTAAACTAGGTCTGTCTAATGTTGTATACAGCTGTGACAAAGCAAGATTTTTAAATGAAGGAATATGCCAATCTTACTAGGAAAAAAAAAAACGATAAAAAATAAATACTATGGTCGGTGACCAGCCATAACGGAAAGGATTTCAAAGTTAAATTTTATGTGTGTGTGTGTGTGTGTGTGTGTACTCACACACCCACACCCCCACCACACACACACAAAGTATATCAAGGAAAGTACCCAACTTTATGCAGAGCTTACCGCACAACATTTTTAGTTTATGTAAATGAGTTTTAGGCTGTGGAGTGAGATTCATGAGAAAGGAAGGAAAGTTTTCATTGCCAGCGCATGGTAAAAAGTTTCATTTGTTGAATGTATACCAAATGATTATCCTAGAAATTGATTTAAATTTTTTCTGATCAGAATTGCATCTTCCTTTTTTTTTTACAAAAGCAAATCCTCAACCTCCTGTGCTTTTTAAATTAACAATTTTTTATAATCAAAAAATTTCAACCATGTATAAAAGTAGAAAGTATAGTGTGATTAGCACCCATATAGTCATCCTCTAAATGTTACTTTTGTTAATTATTTGCCGAATTTGTTTTACCTTTTTTTGCTTGAAATATTTTAAAGCAAAATACATACATTTCATGTGATTTTTACAATCCAGAAATTATAGATGGTCTTGACTTATTAAAAGGCGTTAAAGTTTTGAGGTTTTCATCTATTTAGAAATTTGAGTGACATACACATTATTGTGTAAAGGATCGTGGCATTTTCATGTCCACATCCAGTTGAAAACTCTTTGAAAGTCCTGTTTGTGGTGAATTGTATAGTTAAGAAAACCTTCAACCAGAAGGCAGAGGCCCTGAATTAATTCTGACCTGAGAACTCCAGAAATTTTCTATTCTCAAAATTAGTTAAAATGTCAGCTGCCAAGCTGTGGTCTCTGTGTACTGAGTAATATACTGACTAAAAACCTTTTCTGTTGATTTATAACTCAATCACCTAAAGTTTTTGGCTTTGCCAATTGAGAACAGTTAGCTTACCTTCTTTTTAAAAGGAGTTTTAAGGTTTCCATTTTATACCTTTTCCTAGTTGATGTACTAATGTTGGCTTGCCTAGGATTGTGTGGAGTTGGTGATTTTACTAATAGAGTAAAACAGACTTCCTTTTATGTTCAGAAGTAGCAAGCAGCTATACTCTTCTCCCCACCTCCCAAGAAGGGAAGTTAGTTGATGCTGGAGGAAGCAGAGCATTGAGTTTAATGTAGTGATTAAACATGAAAGCCATATATCAAATCTCAGGAGAAACATGCTTTTGAAAGAGGCAGAGAACTGTGGAGCATATTGCATGATAGGCTATATAAACAGAGCCCTGGAGGTCAGTGTGTGGATGCAAACCAATTAAATAAAAGAACTTACTGGCTTTGCTTTCTATCATCTGGATGGGGAGGATCACAAGTTAACATGCACAGGATTGAAGTGTAAACTTTGCTTAAATAAGCTAGGCACCTTTGGAAATTTCATTAACTCTTTCAATCCACTGCTAACATATACTTTCAAAAACCAAAGTCCCTGGGAAGTTTTTAAAAAATCCAAAATATTTGTTCTCTTGGCCCTCTGTACATACCCATTGGCAAAGAGTAATGGACTAGTAATGAGTAGGATGGAAGAAAAAGTGAAGGATGAGGGTGAAAAGACCAAGAGTTGGCTCTGTCGCCAAATTTCAAGAACATGCACGTCTCTCAAACACAAGCCATTTGGAAAAGCAGAGCTCTTGCAAAATAACTGAAAAAAGATGTTTTTCTCTTCTGAATTCTGGGTATAAGGATATAGGTGGAATTTACTAGTCACTAATATAACATCAGGATATTGTTATTTCTGTTCCAATAAAGTAGAATAGCTTTCTGACCAAGAAGAATCTTATTTATAAGTTAACCTTAACTTATTAACTTATTTATAAGTTAATAACTGGATGTTAAGGACAGCTTGTACCATAATTCTGTGGTCCCAACCTTATCAGGCAATGTTTGGGTGAGAAAATGAAGTACCAAGTTAAATGGTATAGATTCATGGTCCGTAAACATTCAAAACAAAGATTTTTTTTTCTATAGAGTCATGTTGGCTGAGAAAGTGAATAAGCTTATGTTTAGTGCTTGTTGATTCTGGGCTGCTTGGAATAGCTATACTAAGGAAATGGGCTCATAGAACACAGCAACTCAAAGGTATAAGATTTCATGAAAGCGAATTATGGAGGATTAAGAAACCTAATGAGCATGGTTTAGTGTGCGGAGTTGAGGAGGGAGCTCACTATTAAATAAAGCCGAGAGTGTAGAAGGTTAGGAGATCCTAAAAGACATGATTATAAAAGGCACAACAGAATATAATTATGCTGAAGGAGGGAGGGCGGAATCCAAGGAACAAAAAGCAGCTAGTGTCGCTTTTAGGATCTGTAGTTAAAAAGGAATCTACACCAGGGTAAGGAAATCAAAGAACACAATCAGTTAAAGCTTGAGGCAAAAACATAAGGGCAGGGAAAAATAGAGTGGGGCTGTTAAGGTAGTCACTAAGATGAAGGGAAATGAGGAATTTGAATGTAGTAGAAATAGAGTTTTGAAAGCTTATTAACAAATGAGAGAATTTGCCTAACATAGTAAACTTTCCTCAAGAACTATTAATAAGGAAAATATTTTCAGTTCTTGTTAGCATGAGAATATGTTGACAATACTTTTTAGCCATACAGTTTAATTTCTTCATTTTAAATTTCTTATTTTAAACTCATAACATTGAAGAACAAGGAAATAAAATATAAATATTTATATAAGAATATTGAAATCTGCATTTGGGCATCATTTATCAGCAGAAATAAGAAAAATATTGACTATTCATCTATTCATTCATTCATCGTATATTTACTGGGCATACCATATGCCAGATGTTGAGGTTATAGCTGTGAACAGGGTGGATACAATTCCTTCTGTCATGGAATCTTAATGCTGGTTGGTTGGTCCATGGTCCATTATACAAATTCACATGAACTTACCTGCATACTTAACTGAGGAGGCCTAACAAGACTAAAACTTAAATCTAAATGGTGAGTCAAAGACCTCTTGATATTTAAACATAAGCCAATTTATTTTAGATTTAGACAAATTCACCTTTCTTTACTGTATTCAAGCGATATCATGCTGTTTTCCACAGACTTTTAAGAGAACAGCCTAATAATGCTAATGGTTAGGGTGTAATTTTTCTAGCATTTTCAATAAGGAGTGACATTTTCCATTTGATTATCATCTTTAAAAAATCGACTTAGATGAGAACACACTGACAAATATTTGTGAATACCGTTCTATTCTTTGTTTTTGTTTATTTCTTTTACAGGATCCTATTCAAGATTAGCCTGAAAAATCAGGCAACCTTCTCTATAGCAATCTTTCTTTTTTTCTTTTTTGAGACGGAGTCTTGCTCTGTCGCCCAGGCTGGAGTGCAGTGGCGCGATCTCGGCTCAATGCAAGCTCCGCCTCCCGGGTTTACGCCATTCTCCTGCTTCAGCCTCTCGAGTAGCCGGGACTACAGGCACCCGCCACCACGCCTGGCTTTTTTTTTTTTTTTGTATTTTTAGTAGAGACGGGGTTTCACCGTGTTAGTCAGATCTCCTGACCTCGTGATCAGCCCGCCTCGGCCTCCCGAAGTGCTGGGATTACAGGCGTGAGCCACCGCGCCCGGCCTATATCAATCTTTCTTGATTGAATAGAATCAAATAGAGGGGACATGGCTCTTCATCCCGTTTTCTAAACTAACTTGACCAGGAAACAGCAAGGCATAGTGGCTAAGTGCTGAGGTTTGGGTCAGATAGATGTAAGTCTCTCTTTCTAATAATTTTCTATTGATTTTCTCAGATTTCATATGTACCCTTATGTCACATACTTACATTTTGTATTTTTTCTTAGAACTGGAGCATTTAAAAGCTATGAATTTCCTTCATTGGAGCTTTAGTTGAGTCCTAGAGTTTTAATATTTTATTTATTTTTATTATTTTTTTAGAGGCAGGGTCTCTATTGCCCAGGCTGGAGTGCTGTGGCACGATCATAGCTCACCATAACCTTGAACTCCTGGGCTCAAGTGACCTCCTGCCTCAGTCTCCCAAATAGCAGGGAATACAGGTGCACACCACCATGCCGGGTCAATTTAAAAAACATTTTTGTAGAGACTGGATCTTGCCATGTTGCCCAGGCTAGTCTCAAACTCCTGGCTTCAAGCAATCCTCCTGCCTCAGTCTTCCACAGCACTAGAATTAGGCATGAGCCACTGTGCCCAGCCCAATATTGTATTTTAAATAAATGCAGTTTTGATTTTCTTTTGGACATGATAGTTACTTAGGAAGCTTTTTTTTTTAATTTCCAAATTTTCTACCTTCTACTTTTATTAATGTTTTTCAGTTTTATTGTTTGGTAGTCAAAGAATTTGGCCTTACTACTTTTTAGAAAGTCTATTATTCAGTACTTATTAAAGTTTTTTTTTTTTTTTTGGCCTCCCATGTATTTAATTTTTGTGGCTTTTTTGTTGGAAAACTATATTCTCTGCAATGTAAAGGCTTCAGTGGACATTTATTAGACAACCTGATTCATGATAATTAATCCTTTGTATCATTATTTATTTGGTTTTTATTTTATCTGACAAGGACAGTTAAAGGAATGAGTTTGTAATTTTTTTTTTTTTTTTTTTTTTTGAGACGGAGTCTTGCTCTTTCGCCCAGGCCAGAGTGCAGTGGCGCTGTCTCGGCTCACTGCAAGCTCCGCCTCCCGGGTTCACGCCATTCTCCTGCCTCAGCCTCCCGAGTAGCTGGGACTACAGGTGCCCACCACTGCGCCCGGCTAATTTTTTGTATTTTTAGTAGAGACGGGGTTTCACCGTGTTAGCCAGGATGGCCTCTATCTCCTGACCTCGTGATCCGCCCGCCTCAGCCTCCCAAAGTGCTGGGATTGTCATTTTTTATTTTACCTGAATTCTGCTTCTTTAGATATCACCATCCCTGTGTTGTCAGCTCCACATACTCCATAAGTCTGGTGGCAGCCAATTTACTTGGGACATGCGTTACACTTGTCTCCTTGTAGAGAACATTACTGCAAAGCAATGCTCATAGAAATGAAGGCTGCTAAACTAACACAGGAACAGAAAACCAAACACTGCATGTTCTCACTCATAAGTGGGAGGTGAACAATGAGAACACATGGACACAGGGAGGGGAACATCACACACAGGGGCCCGTCAGGGGGTGGGGGGATAGGGGAGGGATAGCATTAGGAGAAATACCTAATGTAGATGACGGGTTGATAGGTGCAGCAAATCACCATAGCACGTGTATACCTATGTAACAAACCTGCATGTTCTGCACATTTATCCAAGAACTTAAAGTATATATAAAAGAAAGAAAGAAATGAAGGCTGCTGTAAAGAGGAAACATGTTATTCCAAACTCATATGTGAAGCAAGAAGTTGCTGCAATTACCGCCTGTAAATACAAGTGCTCTCCTCCTCCCTCATATCTCATAGCTTTATAAGGAAAGAGGCTCTGAGACTTTATATGATTCAAATGTTTGTTTTCTCCACTTAAGATCTTCCCCCGACTACTCCGTCTGGTTGGCAAGGTTCTATTTACCTTTTAATGCTCACCTCAAACATTACTATATCAATTAAATGTAGCCTTCCTTGACACCTTCCCAGCAGTCAGCCATCTGTTTCTTTGTGCAAACGCTGGCTCTTGTAGCACTTATCATCTGCAGTAGTTATTTGTGTGGATCTTTTCTCTCTCTCCAAGTCTGTGAATTTCTTAAAGGCAAGAACCATGTCTCATTTTCCTTTATAGCCTTGATATCATTTTTTATTTTTTTGAGACAGAGTCTTGCTCTGTTGCCCAGGCTGGAGTACAGTGGCACAATCTTGGCTCCCTGCCTCCTGGGATCAAGTGATTCTCCTGCCTCAGCCTCCCCAATAGCTGGGATTACAGGTGCCCTGCCCCCTCCTCCGTCCCCCGCCCTTCTGCAACCATGCCTGGCTAATTTTTGTATTTTCAGTAGAGATGGGGTTTCACCATTTTGGCCAGGCTGGTCTCAAACTCCTTATCTCAAGGTATCCATCCGCCTCGGCCTCCCAAAGTGCTGGGATTACAGGCATAAGCCACAGCGCCTGGTCTATAGTCTTGATGTCTTATATGAGATAATTACTCAATAAATAAAAGTTCCATGAAGTTGGAAATTTTTGTTCTTTAATAGTAATAGAAATACATAACTAATGATGGAAGATTTATTCTCCCCTTTTATAGCGTTGAGTTGCTGCTGGTAAGTGGCTACAGGGCCAGAGTTGACAATTTCCAGGCCCTTTGCATCTATGTGGAGACATGTAACTAATTTTTGCAGTAGAATGTATGTCATTTTTAGGTTAAGGGGATTAAGTAGCCAATATGCTTTCCTTATATCACTTTTCCTCTTCTGAGGTTAACTCATAGTTACATGTTGAACATGATGCCATCACAGTGTGGAAGGAGTTTGGATCCATACATCATACTTGGAGGAGATCCACGCAGGAAAGCCATTCATCCTAGAATATCTTCATTGGACTTCATATATTATGAAATAATTTTTTTATGATAAGCCACTAAGATTTTTCTATCACTTATTATAGCAGCTAGTGTTACTTACGTTGACTAGCCCAGTGCTTAGACTAGTCCTTGGCAAAAAGTTATTTGCCTGTAATTATTATCTAGTGGCAAATATCCCTGGATAGTTTCTGGATAAATGATTGAATGAGTGGCCAGGAATTACATTATCTAATCTGAAGATGATCCTTTAAACCAAGGATCATATAAAAATAGAATACTATGTTCTATATAGTCATCAAGTCTATCAGCTACATATTATCACAATAATGCAGTATAATAGGTCACCTCAAAAAGTGGTGATTTGAAACAGTAATCATTTATTCATGCTTACATGTCTATGGGTTGGTTGGGTGTTGGCTGGCACATGCTAGTTGCAGGTTGGGTCCAGGTCTATTCCACACTTGTCAATGATGGTAGAAGATAAGAGGGCAAGCCCAACTATGCAAGCACATAATGATATGATTATAAAACACCTTGAAAATATAAAATGTAGTACAGGTTTGTATATGGTTGCGATGTGGCCATTAGTAGGCCATTAAAAAGGTTGCTGGCCACACACAAAAAGTACCATTAATGGCCTTGGTGAATTTTTTGTGTCTAGTATCTGGCTATTAACTTTCAGGCTCAGAAACCTAGATGTTTCACTATCTCTCAGGGATGGGCTCACATGGACAAACCCAGAAGACTGATGGATGAAGCCAGAATGCTATGTATTCTTTATAATGAGAAATGTAATTTTCACATGAGTGAGAATACTTACATCTGCATGATCAGTGTCTTCTTTTTTTGTAAGTAATCCAGCTATATGAGACACAAAATCACAAGAAAAATTCACTTGATCAGTTTACCAACATAAATCATTAATGACTGAAATTTCCTTACTGTAACATATATCAGCCTAAAGCTAGATATCTTTGAGAAGTTGAATCAAAATGGAGGATTGCTGTTGAGTACAGACTAAGAACAAAGAAAACAAATTGAATGTTTAGTTTTATGAGTTCAAGTTAACAATTATCTATCTCCAAATAGGGATGGTCCTGGCTAGTGAGACCTCTTATGACTTAAATTTAATTGGCCACAACTTCATTCAACCATCCTTCCATCCATCCATCCATCCATCCATCCATCTACCCATCCACCATCTACCCATCCATCTATATAAAAGATAGCCTTGCTGTTGGACCTGGACAATATACTGCAAATTCATTGCCTAAGACCTTGTTTCCAAATTCACAGAGCAGACCTTGGAAGCGATTGTAGAGCTGACAATTTACAGTTTAAATGTTTCCTACCTTATTGAAATAAATATTAAAATTTTAGTGGTTTAACAAATCATGTCAGTATACTTAAATTAACGTGTAGAACAAGGTCAGTATATAGATCAAAATATAGAACATTTCCACCTATTACGTTCCCTTATAACTTTCTTCAGTCAGTCCCCACTCATCAGAGGTAACCACTCTTCTGACTTCGGTCACCACAGATTAAAGTTCCCTGTTCTTGAATTTCATATAAAATATAATTATATGGTATATACTCTTTTTTATATGGTGGCTTTTGCTCCATATCATGTTTTTGAGATTTATTCATGTTATTTGTACGTTATCAATAGTTATAGCTGAGTAGTATAAATTGGGAAGTATATTTTGCTCCAAGTTTGGCTACCATTGATGCAGTTGTGTTTACTGAGCAGTCTTGGTTTCTAATATTCTCAGGCCCAGAAGACTGCTATTAATATATTGAACCAGCGTGTAGGCATTTTTACTTTGACTCAGTGATCAGTCATGATCAGTCAGTCAATTTGCATGTGCATGTAGAGCACTTACTCTATTTAAGACATGGCGAAGGACATATGAGTATGAGACAGTTTCTACATTTGTGGAGCTTATAATCTAATTAAAGAGATGAGATATATACATATGAAGATATCTGTAGGTTCAGGGTAATTTGAATGGTTTCAGCAATGGACTCCTAAAAGAATTTAGAAGACATGAATTACTTTAGAGTATGGTGATTGATTGGGGCAGTTGCACGGTGGAGGTAGAACTGAAATAATCAAGGGTAGAATATGGATAGATATAAATAAAGAGGAAGATAATTTTAAATAGAGGGCCCCTTAAGGTCAGGCACAGAGACATAATTGCTAAATGTATTTGAGGAACAGTAAGTAAACCAACTTGCCAGAACTGGAGTATTTTTGTTGGGGGGTCCTGATATAGTTGGGAGTCTATTAGAAACCACAGGCTTGGCCAAGGCAGGTGGATCACTTGAGGTACAGGAGTTCGAAACAGCCTGGCCAACATGGTGAAAACCCATCTCTACTAAAAATGCAAAAATTAACCAGGTGTGGTGGTGCACCCCTGTAATCCCAGCTACTTGGGAAGCTGAGGTGGAGAATTGCTTGAACCCGGGAGGTGGAGGCTGCAGTGAGCCAAGGTCGCACCACTGTACTCCAGCCTAGGTGACAGAGTGAGACCTTGTCTCAAAAAGAAAAAGAATTGGTACTTAACTCTGTGGCCAATAATAATAACGACAATGACAGCAAAACAATTACAAAATTGATTTTCTGCCTAATATGTAATATGCTCTGTACTAAGTGTTTAATATTTATTAACTCATCTAATTTGCATAGACCATACATTATTATTCCCATCTTATAAATAAATAGACCAAAGCACAGGAAGTTTAGATATTTGCCCAAGGTCACATAGCTAGTAAGTGACAGAACTGGGATTTGATCCTAAGTAGTCCAATTCGAGAGTCTTAACCAATATGCAGTATAAAAACCTATAATATGAGTTGATGGGATGAAAACAATGTTTTATGCTTTTTTAGTCATACACCCTATTCCCACATGACATACTTGCTCACACAGTCACATGTAGTTGCAGAAATTTTCTCCCCCTCCAAATAGTTACTCGGATTCAGTAGTCTGTTGAGAAATGGATTTTGAAGGTACTGTAAGAATTTTAATTAAAATAACATGCATTTATTCCCCCAGCATTAAATTTCCTGCTGAGAAAGATATTCATGAAGGATTTGTTGCAAAGAAATGATAAGGAAGAGTTAACTGGTTCTAGAGAATTTATAATAATTTGTTTTAGACTAAGGCTTTATTTTTAACATAGATCAAAATTAACATAATACAATTAATACAGTTTACTATGGTTTTGACAGGAGGTGAAAGTACTTACCTTGTATTGATAGATATTTATAAATTGGAATGAATCGATGATCATGGCCACCTTCTTTGGGCAGCAGAACAAGGATTGTTTGGCTATTCATTATAATTGAGATATCTTGCTCATTCCTGGGCAGAAATAAGCTACATTCAACTGCAATGTGTAGAAAATTTTGCTATAGCACATTACTTGGTTGCAGGCTTAAGATTTTTAACATCTTGCTCCAGTATGAAAGTATTTTATTTATTAAGGAACGTGTACAAATGTAGCAAAACTATCAGTTATTTGCTTATAGTATCAAAATATTCTAGTAAAAATCCTTTAAAATGATAATGACTTTTTAGTTCTTATGTCTTGATAAATTTTTCTTCGAGTCTTTTGTGTTATAGAACTATTCTAAGAACATTTTATAAGAGGTTCTTTTGATTTTTCATTAATTTCCCAGGATAGGAGTAAAAAATTAACACATTTAAAGTAAATTTTTGCTTAATGATTGCTAGTCTTAGTGAATTTTGAATATCTATGTTTTAGATATTCAAGTATTATTCCTTAATTAAGAACTTAAATAGCCATATGGCCTATATTGTATTCGATGTTGCAAATTAGTAAACTTCTATTCTACTTGTACTTTTGTTTTTGTTAATATTAAAGACATACTTAATTGATATACATTTAAGATGTATAATTGACATTATATTTTCACACAATAGCATGTAATAATGTTTATTGAATAAGTCATAAGTGAATGAATGACATATAGAATAATGTTTTGCCATTTCCAACCAATGTGAAATATTTGACGCTAACAAATATCATCCTTTTCTTCACAAAATGTGTCTATATATTACCATATTACCTTGCATCTAAATGATTCACATTGTGGATGGAAGGCTATATGTAGATGGTGAGAGATAAAAGAGACAAGAAAATTTAATGACAACAAAACTATTTTGTGGCAGAACATAGGAACACAAAACAACAATGTAAAGATTCAAGTTTTATGGCCTATCAGTGGTTTTTCTACCAAAAATAGTAACCCTCAGGTCCTCCCCAGTCAATCAAAAATAGACTTTGGAGTTTTATTCTAACTTAGATTTAAATTTATTTCTATGTTAGAATAGTCTATTAAAATTATTTTCCCCTGTGTTGTTATATACTAATAGTAAAATACATTTTTACAGTGTGAATGAAAGTGGCATTAAAATTCATTTAAATTTATACAGTAGAATTATCTTTTTAGGAATTTGTTTAAATTTCTTGTATTTTGTGGCTTGTTTGATATCACTTTTTATCTACATATTTGCTATTTCAATTATACTACTTAGGAATTTATTCAATTTTTTTTCATCACGACCACCTGTTTAGTTAGCAGTATCCCTTGAAATATTGTGATGATATGTGGCTTTTACTGATTTATTAGATTTGTTGGGGCTTTTTTTGTTGTTTTAAGTAATGTACTAATATATTTATTTTTTCTAGCTATATGGTTTTATTTTTTCAGGGTTGTAGAAGAATACTACATATCTAGAACTTAGAATTGCCTATAGTTTCCAGCATATATGTTATACACACACCCCCATCACACACGTGTATATATATACATGCATATATGTGTGTATATATGGATATATATGTGAATAAAAATTTCCTCCCAAACGTTTTAAAATCAGGTTAAATTTATTTATGATGAAATATGATTTTTTTCCAAAAGTTTTCTTTGCAAAATTAGTATGCATTTTATGCAATTTAAGAATTTTATAACTAGCAAATATAGTTATGTCAAATATGGAAGCAACTTCATAGAACTATATGTACATTATGATTTTTTATTAAAATGATATAAATTTTTATGACCAAATGTACAAATCAAAAAGGAAATTTTAACGTCAAAATGAATGTGATTTCATCAATTTGTAATTTTAATTTACCCGTGCTCAATTTCACAAATGTTTGTTGATCACACACTCTGATTGAGCTTTGTGCATTGCCTTGAACAAGCTAGCTGTAAAATCTGTAAAATAGTTTAGTGCCTAGCAGAAATAATTCTTGGCGTAGAAATATACTAATGGTAGGGTAGTCTTTCATGATTGTGATAAGTATGAAAGAAGATTGCCTCTTTCTGAAGCCTGTTTATTTTGTAGTTAACAAGGCCAGGGGAGACTTTTGATTATTTTTTGCTTGCGTGCCTACACATACCTAAGGAAAAAGTAATCACAGATCCCAGTGTCACTTTAATTATGCCATTAATTTAAGTGTTGATTCAACAGCTATTTACTGTTCACAGTATTTTAGTATTTGTAAATTTCTTGGTGGTATGGGTAACAATAAATGGATGTTTTTATCTAAAGTAGGAAATCACATAAATGAACAAAGAGATGCATTGTTAGTAGAATTTTTTTTTTTTGAGATGGAGTCTCACTCTGTCACCTGGGCTAGAGTGCAGTGGCATGATCTCGGCTCACTCCAACCTCCGCCTCCCTGGTTCAAGTGATTCTCCTGCCTCAGCTCCCAAGTAGCTGGGATTATAGGCATGTGCCCCCACACCCGGCTAATTTTTGTATTTTTGTAGAGACGGGGTTTCGCCATGTTGGCCAGGCTGGTCTCGAACTCCTGAACTCAGGTGACCCACCCGCCTCGGCCTCCCAAAGTGTTGGGATTACAGGCGTGAGCCACCGCCCCCGGCTGAATTATTTTAAATGTAGAGATATGCTGCTCAATAACAATCAGCTTTATTATTTACTATACATGGCTGTATATTTTGAGGGAAATGTTTAAAGACAGATTAAATTCTTAAATGTGATTAAATGTAATCCCTATTTTGTAACCAGTTTTAAAGAAATAATATTTTATGCATTTTCAAAGTACTTTAATTTATTTTGTAGAAATTCAAAGGACATTATATCTTTTATAAAAAGATTGGTAGGAACTTCCTTTTCTATTTTATTCTTCTTACTGGTAGATTTAATAATTTTCCTCTTTTGGCATGATTTTTTTGAAAGATATTTCCCAATTCATATGAATTTTGATATCTATTATGTGTCACCATACAAGTAATGAGTCTATGTAACAAAAAGATGAAAGCTTCTATATTTATCTGTTATCTACATTTGTTACTAAGAGTCAACAGGATGGCTTTATATAGGATGATCAGAAACAGGAAAGCTGTGGTTTAGAAAATGTTTTAATCTGTTTCAAATAACTTAGCAGGGCAATCTGGTAAAAATGACATGATTAATGACTGAAGAAGATTAAAATATTTTCACATTCTGTTTTTAATGACCTCTATCTTAAGTTTCTACCCTAAAATTTACAACTAGTAAAATATTATAGGAAAAATATATCATTCATAATCCTCTTGAAGTCATGTTTTACCTTATCAAATTGTGCCTTCTTTTTAGCCAAAAATAGCATAAATGTAAAACAAATTTTAACTGAAATATAGCTTTTGTGATATTCTTAAATACATTCATTAAAGTGTTAATATTTACTAGGTTTAACATAAAAGATCTAAGATTATGTTTTCAATTAGGGTAACACTTCAGTCAGTGTGTAATTTTTTAAAATTTATTCTTACAGCTAGGCAGATCTTCATCATTTGGAAACAGGCCATTTTAGAAAGTTTAACTCTAAATGTTTTCTAAGTGCATAAATAGGTGGCATGTATAAGTATTAATGTTGGAGTTTTGCCCATTGATTCTAGTGGCTCTGTCTTTTTTATCCAAAGATAATGATGTGTATTCAATCTCTGTCATATTTACCTAGACGAAGTCTTTTTAATCCCTCATTTTTCTCCTTCACTGAGGTTATGTGTAAATACTACATAAAACAGCAAATGGAAGGAAGTCTGTTTTGTCTAAAGATACCATTCATCTTAAACAAATACATCAGCCTGTCTCCGAAAGGATAGTGATATGGGTTTTATTTGGTGGGAGAAGGAGGAGGATGGATAAGACCAAAGCAAAAATATGTGGCAAATTATATGAACTGGTATTAAATCCCTTTAAAAATTGGTTACATTTTTCTGATTGTTTCTGCTTAGGGGAATCACTTCAATGCCACCCGACATTGTTACAGCACCTCTTAATTTTAATTATTATTTGCATATTTATTCATTCCTATTTTCATAGTTAGGAAAACTTGTATTGATTTCTGACAGAAATCTGAAGCTAATCTTTAATTAGGTATCTTATAGCACCATTTTCTGGAAAGCCATATATATGAATTTATAATTCCAGTATGGGAAAAAGAATGTATTGCCTTCTCTTAATTATATCTGCTTTTAATTTTCATTATTTCTAAATTTAAACTCCCACAAAATTAAATAAAATAGCTTCCTTTAATTTGCTACGCTGTGAATTCTTTTGGGACAGAGGCCCGTTAAATTTATCTGTTACTTTTATCCCCAGCACTAAAAAAATTAAAATGAATTAATTTTTAATTGCTTACATTTGCTTACTTATATTTATTGTGAAAACTAATATATTTGGTGTTACTTCTACCATCTTGTTTCCTCTTTATTATGCCTCCTTGTGGTCTTTTTCTTTCCTTTAGTTGGATTAAAGTTTTGCCCTTTTAAGAAAACTTCTAGTTGTATGTTAAATATACTATTTCTGTTTATTCTGTCTACCATCTAATTCTAACAAACATATTTGACCTTATATTTTTTCTGTTAATATTGGGAATTAATTAATATCTATAACTTCCTTCATTTCAGCATGAGAACTTTAGTACACTTTTGTCTCTGACCCCTGCATGTTTCCCATTATGCCTCTACTTACTTAAAAATCATTTTTTAAGAATTCTATTAAGCATTGCAGCATCATTGTTAACTCCTGTTTAAACTTAACTATTTAATTTTACCTATTTATTTACTCATTACTGTTTCTTGTATCCTGTCTTTACCTTTTTTAGACTTATTTTTCATTGTGCTGTAGTTCTTCTTTGGCTATTCTTTCAGAAATGGTTCTAGATAGCAAATATCTGGGTTATTTTATATGCAGATTGTTTATTTACAACTCTCATGATATCAGAAAGGATTAGAGGCAGAAGACACACCATTACACATGTATTCTTTAAGAGTAGTTATTGGTAAAGAGAACTTACATGATTCTGGGATCTTTATGTTGCTTCCATTAAGGGTGGACTCTTTTTTCTTTTGAATGATAAACTTTTTTATAGGTATGCTTTAAATTTAGTTTATAACTCATTTTCTAAAATTTTTCTCTTGGAGAAAAGAAGGAATTTGTTAGGTATCATATGGTTAAAAATACACTTAAACAAATACTTCATAGGCATCTTTTCCATGCAATAAATATCCAGTATTGAGAAGGAACATATTAAATAGATACCTGGTTTAGCGTATTAAGATATGCATCTTTTCATGTTGTAGCTTAAATTTGAGCTTGCTGGTTCTTTTTTTTTCTTTAAGAGTAGTATTTTTAAATTAAATAATACAAATTAAATTTTAAAGAAATAGTATCATCTTTGATTAAATCAGAATACACATTGCATCAATTTTTAAATGTTATTACCATGTTTGGATACTTAGTTAACAACATGTTAGAGCAATTCAAAGGATCACAGGATTTTACTTTGTTTTTGTAGTTTACAAAGACTAATGTAGCAAAGACCTTTCATGTCAGTTTTGTCATAAGTGAAAGAGTAGAATTATTGGTTACACAGATACATGCACCTTTAATATAGACTATATATCCTGATATTTCTTGGTCTTATCTCATTATTTCAATTCTGAGTTTATTTATGTAAGGCTATTGTAGAGTTAATGGGTGACAGGATTACAGTACAACAGCAGTATCTCATTTTAAAAACACTCAGGGAGTAAGTTTGACACAGCAAAGAATATAGTTTGAGAATGAAAGGCAATGAACAAGGGGAAATTAAAAAATTAGCAACATGAATAAATAAATATAAAATCAATGAAAATAATGGCTAAAGAGTCTACACATTTTTATGACTTTTAACTTTTACTGTGAAATAGCCTTCCAGAAAAATTGTGCCAATTTCTCCTTTCACACTGTGTGTAGTATTTTTTTTTCCCCCTTGGACACACTGACAGTCGCTGAGTGTTACTATTATCTTTTTTCTTTCCAGCTCTGAATATTTCTATCTGTATTTTCTTTGCCTATCTGATAGGTAAAAAGTAGAATCTCATTATTTTAACTTGCATTTTTGATGACTAGGGAGGTTGAATATTTTTATTCTTATGTACATTGACTGTTTATAATTCCTTTGTGAATTGCTTATTAACTTATTTTTCTTTGGTGAGGCTGGAAATAAGAGCAGGGCTTGAGTCAGACAGACCATCATTTGAATCCTGGCTCTGTCTTTTAAGCACTGTGTAACTTGGGGCATATAATATAAACTCTCTGAGCTTCAATTTCCTCATTTGTAAAACAATATTTATAATTATAATGCCTACCTCAATGTTATGAGAATTAAATAAAATAACATAGAGTGAAATCACTTAGCAAAGTGCTTGGTATACATTAATGATGCTGCTGCTGATAAGACATAAAGCTGGAAATATTTTCCCAGTTGGTTGCTTGATTTTTTTTTCCTACAAAAATAAAAAATAATTGTAATTAGTGTATGTCAGTCTTTTCTTTCTTTTATGGTATTTACTTAGGGTTTATACTAAGAAAATTGTTCTTCACAACAAAGAGTATAAAAATATGATGAAAGTGTTTTTGAATGTGACTGAGTTCTAAATGGAATCATCAAATTTAGTTACACAGACTAAGAAAGAAACTAATAATTTGTAATCTTTCTATTTCTTTAGGAAAATATTAGCATTCACTGTTGTTGAAGAAATCCAGAAACATTAGTTCACATATTTAACAAGTTTAAAAAAAAATATTTTAAGACTGACAATACATTCCCCTAGATTATTTGTATATTTAGGAAGGGTCTCTGTTATTCTCTACAGTGCTTTTGTGTCCACCAGAAAATGACGTTGTGTTTGGGCCAATGAATGAGAAAAAGGGTCCTCTCCTTCCCACCCCCACACCCCCGCCCACACTGCAGCTAAATGACTCCTGTGGGTCAAGGCAGGTACACAGCCCTGGCAGTGAGGGGAACAGGAGCCGGAGTTCAGCTCCCACTTGTTCCTTCCACCAGGTTCCTTGTGCACTGCCCAGAGTGCACCACTTTATCAGATGGGACTGTGTTTCAGTGTTATCTCAAAATGGTTCTTGAAATAGTTTGAGAAATTAATGATTATTTTATCTAAATCCACTTGTGTAATTCAACTAAATTGAGCAGCTTTTTATCCAGGTACTTTTATAAAGGAAAAGAAGCCAAGCGCAGTGGCTCATGCCTGTAATCCTAGCACTTTGGGGGCCTGAGGTGGCGGATGGCTTGAGCCCAGGAGTTCAAGACCAGCCTGGGCAACATAGTGAGACCCCGTCTCTCCAAGAACATACAAAAATTAGCCAGACATGGTGGTGGGTGCCTGTAGTCCCAGTTACTCAGAAGGCTGAGGTGGGAGGATCACCTGAGCCCAGGGAGGTCAAGGCTGCAGTGCGCCATGATCGTTCGTTGCACTCTAGCCTGGGTGACAGAGTGAGACCCTGTCAAAAGAAAAGAAGAGAAGAGAAAAGAAAAGCTTTTTAATTTGAATATTGTGAGCAAAAAGCAAGAGAGCACTGGTACAAATATGCCTCCCTCTTCTTCTACCTTGTTTATTAATCCATGAGCTCTTAAGGGATGGCTTCTTCCTCCTCGTAAATAATGATGTTAATGACATATCTGGGGCCATGCCCTTTTTCATGTCTTCATTGTTATGGGTAAATTGATCAGCATTGTGTGGAGTATCCAGCAAAATGTGCTCTGCAGAAGTCTCACCCTTCAACTGTACATAACCATCCTGTGGTGTTCCTCTCTCCTGCCCTTATATTACCCCATAGCTTCCTATGCATGATTCTTTCTTACTATCCTCACAGTCATTTCTACTGTGCTCTTTGGAGCTGTGATTCCATTGTAAATACATTCTTTTTTATCCTCAAATCTCTTCACAAAATGTTTTCTTCATTTTTTTTTAAATTGAGACTTGTTTCTCTCCCAAGGTCCCTCTTGCAGCTGCAAGAGTAGAAGCAATAACTCTTCATTACCTCCTTCAGAACCTCACTTTTCCTTTCTCATGTAAGAACTCCTTATACAGCCACTTATTAACTTTCATCATTGCTGTGATTTATTAGCTCCCTGGTAATGCCCTTCATTTATTGAGGATTTTAGTTTTCCACTCTAATTCTTGCTATCCTCACGTGCGATTTCAGTGACCATGTGGACCGTCCAATCAACAACTGAGTGTCTTCAACCTCCATGTCCCGATCCCTTCCCTTTCTTCCCAGTCTGTTATGTACTTCATCATTTTACTTCCCTGCCCATCCATCCTAGACTCTATGGTGACCATTTTTCACCTTTGCCAGTGCTCTCTGGGTCCTGGATTTGTTTTCCTTATGCTAAATTCCCCGGAAAAATCCTCAACCATCTGCTTTCAGTTGTAGCTCCTTCACACAGGCTGCATGGCCCTGCTGGAGGAAAGAGTATAATTATGGGATAATTGCCACTAAAGATTTATGGTCTTCAATTTCAGGTTGCCCCTTGGCACTATTCTGCAGTCCTTCTGTGTCTTTATCACTTTTCTCAAATCCCCTTTTCTACCACCATTTTCTTTTCGAACAATCATCTTGCCTTCTATTTCATAGAGCAATTTAACACTATGAAGCTTGAGCTTTTCTTTCCTGAAACTAACAAACGTTTATATCTACACTGAACCTCCTTTCTATATGCTTGGAGGAAGAGATGTCCTCTTTTCTAGCTCAAAGTAGTCATCTCAACTCTCTCCTTTGGGATGTTACTCCATCAGTCATTTACTCTAATTCCCGAAGCTCTTTAATTCTGCTTACTTCTTCCCTACATCCTGAAGATAAACTCAAGTCATACTGTCTTAAAAAGAAAATCAAACAAAACCCCAAACGCAACTCCTTCAGCTTTGTCCTCTTCTAACTCTTATCTCCTCTTTCCACTGGAATTAAGGTTCTCAGTACACTATGCTGTTTGTATTTTCTTTCATTCATAGGAATAACCTAATAAAAAAAATCAAAGGAAAACTGAAGAATTACTAAAGGCCAATAAGCATTTGCAAAAGTTTAGCCTCACTATTACTCATAGAAATGCAAATTGCATCAACTATAAGAATATTTACTCAAAAATTAAGGATTTAAGAGTATGGGGAGATGTTTACTCTCGAATATTACTAGTGGGAATATAAATTGATGCAATCTTTCTGAAAAGCAATTTGGTAATTGTTTAACCCAGTAATTCCACTTTGGGAGACTTCATGAAGAACATATTCAGAGATAAAAATGAAAGAATGTTCATAGAACATTATTTATTGTGGCAAAAAAACCCTTAACAGCCTAAATGTCCAATAACAGAGGCAGGCAAGGTACCATACTCTCTACATGGAAAAAATCCAAATCCCTGTTGGATTTTAATGGTAGTTATTTCATTGTGGTAAGATTGCAATTGATTTATTATCTTTCTTATAGTTTTCTATAATTTTCTAGTTTAATTTACAAGAACATGTATTCAGAAATATAAAAGGTATATATATTAATTCCTAATCCTTCTACCCCCACTGTCTTTGTCTTTGGCAAAAGAATGGAGTAGGAATTTTTGTGAAACAGTGTTTGTATGTCCATAAGCTTTCAGTATGTTCCAGTTGTTTTTAAATTTTCTTTTATGTAGTATTGATGTTCATGATGAAAAGGACAGGGAATGTGATTTGCACAGGGTTTTCCATCAAGTATTTGAACGATAGGAACATGTTGACCTGCACAAAGTGTTAGAGGAGGGAAAAGAGGAACTCTTCAGTGAATGATGGGTGGAAGCATTAAAGGAGAAGGAAGAGAACCAACCTGAAACAAGGGAACCAATCATCTCAAGCTAAGAGGAGGTAGGTTCACATCAATAATGGGTAGATTGTCTCATAATATTTTCACTGAATATAAGACTAACAGTCAAACAGCCTTTAGTTAAAAGTAAAGATGAGTTGGCTCCTTCCCCAGAAAATGTGAGAAAGTGATTAGTGACAGGAGAGTATTTCTCTTCAGAGGCAAGAAGCTGCTGCTGTTGGTTAAATAGAGATATCCAGGATATGTGCTTCTGGTTGTAGACTTTTAATTTCTGACTTTACAGATGTAGACTGAAACTTATTATGTGGGTCCCCTGGCTCTGTTTTTTGTTTGTAATTTATGTTCATACAAGTAATACTGTCATATCAAATAATGGCCAGTAAGTGATAAACAGAATGTTCTAAAAAAAGGTGAATAGCTTGTTTTTCAAAAGTTCATTTGTAAGTTGGTTGTTTTGAACTTAGAGTACATTTTACTATAGAAACAACATAACAGAAAAATTAGATTTTAAGGCTAGTTCACTAAATATTTTTAACTTATAATGTACTTAAAGAAGAAGCCAGAGTGCTGGAAGAGTTATCAATATAATTGTTGAAGTCATAGAGGATCATGAAAAGTTGGATTAGAAAGAGAAAATTTGAGCCAAGTGCTAAAAGAAAATGGGAGAGTGTCCCAGGAATCCACAGATGGAGAGGAGAAGAGGATAATTGAAGACTTCCAAAGTGGAGTTCCTTGAATGATAAAACTCTCAAGGGCCTGCCTGATTTTCCTGCTACAGTAGTACTGTTACGTGCACCTGGAATTGTTAGTATTTACACTCACTTTAAGCCAAACCCTAACTTTGGTTATCAGGTCAAATTGCATTTAGAACAGTTTTTCTGAATCTTAGCCACACATAAAAATTATGTGAGGAATTTTTTGAAAACAGAGGTGCCTGGGCCCATCCTAGATCAATTAACTCAAAGTCTCTGCAGTTGGAGCCCAGGCACTGGCATTGTTTTAAAAGCTCCCTAGATTATTCTAATGCACATGTAGAAGGAGGGGTGAACTGCTGGTCAGCCTTAGAAGTAGTAATAAATTACACAGGGGTAGAAATAGTGGATGTCTATTTTTTCTACCATTTTACCTCTCCATCTAGCATACTTCTTGATTATTAATGGAAATTCAATGAATATTTGCTTGAATAAAAGAGTGAATCAAGGACTGAGGAATGAGTGGATTTAACTAGCTCTAATCCCATATATTACAGTTCAGCATTAGGGCACAATTTATGGCTAGTCCTTTACTGACTGTGTCTCAATTTGTACAACTGGTCTTTTGTCTGATTCCCAAGTAATACCTTTGGTACCCCAATTCAGTCCTTCTTGTTTGGTTACTGTTTCTCAGTCATTGTTGTCAGGAACCTGCCAAGAAATGCGATCCTCTCGTCAGACTCACTTTCTAAGATCCAGAATGTTGCCCCTGAATCTCAGCCAAGTAGTTGCGAGCCTGTAAATTTGGCTGACGTTTTGACTTCTTCAGTACTACTTTCTCCAAGATTCCTCAAGAGTGTGTTCTGTTTCTTCCATTTCATGCTCCCTCTTGTTGACTTGTTGCTCTGGAACGAATTGTAGTTGTAAATGCACAGAAAGAGTTCTATTATTCAGTAAGGCTTGTTAATTATATTATTTATATTTTCTTCCTCATTTTTTACCTTTATTTTTTGTATTGAAAGATGTACTTTAACAGCTCCCACAATATTTGAGGATTACAAAGTTTCTTAGTATTTCTAATAGTTTTTGTTTTATATGATTTACTGCTCTATAGTAAATAAAAATTCTTTAGTGTTATGTCTTGTGAATTATTACTTTCTATTAAAAATATTCCTTTTTATTTTTGTCACTGTTGTTGGAATTCATTTTTTTTGCTTGATAGTATTATCCCTACTTTCTTTATGTTGTATGCATTTACCTTTGCTATTGTCTTATATTTGACCATATTTGTCACTTAAATTTATGCATGCCTCTTAGAAATATAATGTAGCTGAATTTTGATTTTTATTTTTTATCCATTATGAGAATATTTATTTTCAAATTGAAGAATTTCAACTTTTCGTTTTATTATAAGGGAGACACTTTAAAAAATGCTGGCCGGGTGCAGTGGCTCACGCCTGTAATCCCAGCACTTTGGGAGGCCGAGGTGGGCGAATCACGAGGTCAGGGGATCAAGACCATCCTGGCTAACACGGTGAAACCCCGTCTCTACTAAAAATACAAAAAATTAGCCAGGCATGGTGGTGGGCGCCTGTAATCCCAGCTACGGGAGGCTGAGGCACGAGAATGGCGTGAACCTGGGAGGCGGAGCTTGTGGTGAGCCGAGATCGCGCCACTGCACTCCAGCCTGGGCAACAGAGTGAGACTCTGTCTCAAAAAAAAAAAAAAAAAAAAAATGCCTACCATCTTATTTTATGGTTTGTGTTTGTTGTTCTTGTTTTGTATATATATATGTGTGTGTGTATTTACCTGTTTACAAAGGAAATACATACACACACATATACATATAATACAAATATTATAAAATACAGAAAATCTCCTGTAATCCTATGACTCAGTGTTATTGTTGATGTGTGGGTATGGATGTGGGTACTTCTAGATTCTTTAAAAAAATTTTTTAATAAAAATGAATTTATCTTGAGTATATTGCTTTGTAACCTGCTAAATATTTATGCCACTAAATATTTATCCATAATATCCTTTTATGGTTTTAAAATACATTTTAATACAAGGTATTTATAAATAAGTAAGGTAAATTACTCTATACTCTAAGTAGGAATATGTAGACTGGTGGAAAGATTATCTAGTTACTGAATTATATATGGAATATGAAACCATTTATATAAAACATGTTTGTATGTATGCATATATATGAATTAGATGCTTCTATATGCTTGCGTATATTTATCAAAGACTTCTTTATGCTTGAATTTTAATTTTATTTTATTCAAAACATTTTTGCTTGATATTTTAGAACTTCAAGCAAAATTTCAAGAGGATATAATTATGTTTTACTTACATAATAAAAAATAAAACTAACACATTCATTTAAAATATTCAAGCAAATGCCAACACATTAGATAGCTTAGATAAAATGAACAAATTCTTAGAAAGACAGAAACTACTGAAATTGACTTGAGAAATAGGATATACTTGTAACTGAATAGACAAGTAAAGAGATTAAATTGGTGCTTAAAAAACTACCCACAAAAACAACTCCCAGCCAGTATCACTTCACTGATAAATTCTGTGAAATATTTAAAGAAGAATTAATGCCAATTATTCACAACTCTTCCAAAAAATAGAAGAGGAGGAAACATGTCCCAACTCATTCTACAGGGTCACTATGACCCTGATGGCAAATCCAGACAATGATCACAAGGAAAGAAAACTGTAGATCAATGTCTTTTATGAATACATACACAAAATCCTTAACAAAATACTAGCAAACCAAATACAGCAACATATAAAACATAACCAAGTGTGATTTATCTTAGGAATGCAAGGTTGGTTTGACATTGAACAGTCTATTAATATAATATGCTACACCAAAAGAATAAAGGTGATTGTATCAGTAGACACAGAAAAAGTATTTGACAAAACCTGACAATCTTTCACAATAAACACACTCAACAAACTAGGAATAGAAGAAAACTTCCTAACTCAATAAAGGACACATGAAAACCGACAGCTAATGCCATATTTAATGGTGAAAAGGCAGAATGCTTTCCCCAAAACAAAGATGTCAGTTTTCACCATTTCTGTTCAGCATTATGCTGATGGTTCTAGCCAATTAGGCCAAAAAAGAAAAAAGAAAAGAACAGAAAATGGAAAAAAAATAAAAGAAAGAAAAGGAACTCAGATTGGAAAGGAGTGAGTAAAACTATCTCTATTTGCAGATGATATGATCTTGTATATAGAAAATCCTGGCTGGGCATGGTGGCTCACACCTGTAATCCCTGTATTTTGAGAGGCTAAGGCGGATGGATTACTCGAGGTCAGGAGTTTGTGACCAGCCTGACCAACATGGTGAAACCCTGTCACTACTAAAAATACAAAATTAGCCGGGCATAGTGGTGAGCACCTGTAATCCCAGTTACTCAGGAGGCCGAGGCAGAAGAATCACTTGAACCTGGGAGGCGGAGGTTGCAGTGAGTCAAAATTGCACCACTGCACTCCAGCCTGGGTGACAGAGTGAGACTCCATCTAAAAAAAAAAAAATCCTAAGGAATCCAGTAAAAATAATAACAAGTTCATCAGGGTTGCAGAATAAAAGATCAATATACAAAATCAATTGTATTTCTGGAAGAGATTGTAGAAAATATGTATCATTAATTTCTTAAATTTGTGGTAAAATTCACCAGTGAACCCATATAGGGCTAGTGCTTTCTGTTTTGTAAGGTTACTAATTATTGATTCAGTTTCTTTAATAGATATAAACCTGTTCTGATTATCTATTTCTTCTTGTGTGAGTTGGATAGATTGTATCTGTTAAGGAGTTTGTTCATTTTATCTAGATTATCAAATTTGTGGGTATAGAATTGTTCATAATATTCTCTTATCCTGTTAATGTCCATGGGATCAATAGTGATGACCTCTTTTTCATTTCTGGTTTTACTAATTTCTCCTTCTCACTTTTTATCTTAGTTAACCTAGCAAGAGGCTTATCAATATTGTTGATCTTTTCAAATAACCCGCTTTTGGTTTTACTGATTTTCTCTATTGATTTCCTATTTCTAATTTCATTGCTTTCTGCTCTAATTTTTTTTCTTTTCTTTTGCTTACTGTAGATTGTTTGCCGTTCCTTCTTTAGTTCCCTAAGATGGAAGCTTAAATGATTGATTATAGACCTTTCTTCTTTTCTCATAAATGTATTCAATGCTATAATTTTCCTATAAGCACAGCTTACACTGCATCCCACATATTTTGATAAGTTGTATTTTCATTCTCATTTAGTTCAAAATATTTTTAAACTTCTCTTGCATTTTCTTCTTTGATCCATGTGCCATTTAGAAGTATGTTGTTTAATCTCCAAGCATTTTCTGATATCCTAGCTATCTTTCCATTATTGATTTCTATAATTATGCTGTTGCTTGAGAGCAGACATTGTATTATTTCTATTTTTAAAAATTAGTTAAGATGTGTTTTATGGGCTGGTTGCAGTGGCTCACGCCAATAATCCCAGCACTTTGGGAGGCTGAGGTGGGTGAATCACCTGAGGTCAGGAGTTCAAGACCAGCCTGGTCAACATGGTGAAACCCTGTCTCTACTAAAAATACAAAAATTTGCTGGGTGTGGCAGTGCATGCCTGTAATCCCAGCTACTCAGGAGGCTGAGGCAGGAGAATCACTTGAACCCGGGAAGCAGAGGCTGCAGTGAGCTGAGATCATGCCATTACACTCCAGCCTGGGTGACAAGAGTGAAACTCCATCTCAAAAAATAAGTAAATAAATAAATAAAGAAAGAAAGAAAGAAAGAAAGAAAGACCCAGCAAAGATATGTTTTATGGTCTAGATGTGGTCTATCTTGGTAAATATTTCATCTTAAGAAGACTGTGTATTCTGCTGTCGTTGGATAAAGTAGTCTACAGATGTTCATTATATCCAGTTGATTGATGGTGTTGTTAAGTTCAACTATTTCCTTACTAATTTTCTACCTGCTGGGTCTGTCCGTTTCTAATAGAGGGGTGTTGAAGTCTCTAACTATAATAATGGATTTGTCTGTTTCTCTTTGAAGTTCTATCAGTTTTTGCCTCGTGTATTTTGATGCGCTGTTGTTAGGTGCACACACATTAAGGATTGTTATGTCCTCTTGGAGCATTGACCCCTTTATGATTGTATAGTTCCCCTCTTATCCCTGATAATTTTCTTTGAGCTGAAGTTCACTCTGTCAAAAATTAATACAACTACTTCAGCTATCTTTTGATTGGTGTCAGCATGATATGTGTATCTTCATTCCTTTCATTTTTATCTGTATCTCTTGTTATATTAAAAGTGGATTTCTTGTAAACAGCATATATTTGGGTCTTGTTTTTTGAACCATTCTGACAATCTCTGCTTTTTAAGTGGCATCTTTAGACCATTGACATTTAAAGTGATTATTGATATAATCACTTTAGTAATAGCAAACTTGCATTGCTACCTGTAATCCACCATAGTTGGATTAATATCTACTACATCTGTCATTGTATTTTGTTTATTGCCATTGGTTTTTTCTTTTGTTTTCCGTTATTTTCCTGCCAATCTTGGTTTCAATTGAGCATTTTGTATGATTCCATTTTCTCTATACTCTTACCATAATCATTTGGCAAAGTACAATTATACTTCTTTTTCTTTTTTTAATTATTATACTCTAAGTTCTGGGATACATGTGCAGAACGTGCAGGTTTGTTACATAGGTATACACGTGCCATGGTGGTTTGCTGCACCCATCAACCCATTATCTACATTAGGTATTTCTCCTGATGCTATCTCTCCCCTAGCCCCCAACACCCTGACAGGCCCCAGTGTGTGATGTTGCCCTCCCTATGTCCATGTGTTCTCATTGTTCAACTCCCACTTATGAGTGAGAACATGCAGTGTTTGGTTTTCTGTTCCTGTGTTAGTTTGCTGAGAATGATGGTTTCCAGCTTCATCCATGTCCCTGCAAAAGACATAAACTCATCCTTTTTTATGGCTACATAGTATTCCATGATGTATATGTGCCACATTTTCTTCGTTCAGTTTATCATTGATGGGCATTTGGGTGGGTTCCAAGTCTTTGCTATTGTGAACAGTGCTGCAATAAACATACGTGTGCATATGTCTTTATAGTAGAATGATTTATAATCCTTTGAGTATATACCCAGTAATGGGATTGCTGGGCCAAATGGTATTTCTGGTTCTAGATCCTTGAGGAATTGCCACACTGTCTTCCACAATGGTTGAACTAATTTACACTCCCACCAACAGTGTAAAAGCATTCCTATTTCTCTACATCCTCTCCAGCATCTGTTGTTTCCTAACTTTTTGATGATCACCATTCTAACTGGTGTGAGATGGTATCTCATTGTGGTTTTGATTTGCATTTCTCTAATGATCAGTGATGATGAGCTTTTTTTCATATGTTTGTTGGCCGCATAAATGTCTTCTTTTGTGAAATGTCTGTTCATATCCTTCGCCCACTTTTTGATGGGGTTTGTTTTTTTCTTGTAAATTTGTTTAAGCTCCTTGTGGATTCTGGATATTAGCCATTTGTCAGATGCATAGATGGCAAAAATTTTCTCCCATTCTGTAGGTTGCCTGTTCACTCTGATGATGGTTTCTTTTACTGTGCACAAGCTCTTTAGTTTAATTAGATCCCATTTGTCAATTTTGGCTTTTGTTGCCATTGCTTTTGGTGTTTTAGTCATGAAGTCTTTGCCCGTGAGTATGTCTGAATGGTATTGCCTAGATTTCCTTCTAGTGTTTTTATGGTTTTAGGTGCTTACATTTAAGCCTCTAATTCATCTTGAGTTAATTTTTGTATAAGGTGTAAGGAAGGGTTCAGTTTCAGTTTTCTCCATATGGCTACCCAGTTTTCCCAACACCATCTATTAAATAGGGAGTCTGTTCCCCATTGCTTGTTTTTGTCAGGTTTGTCAAAGATCAGAGGGTTGTAGGTGTGTGGCATTATTTCTGAGGCCTCTGTTCTGTTCTCTTGGTCTATATATCAATTTTGGTACCAGTACCATGCTGTTTTGGTTACTGTAGCCTTATAGTATAGTTTGAAGTCAGGTAGTGTGATGCCTCCAGCTTTGTTCTTTTTGCTTAGGATTGTCTTGGCTATAGGGCTGTTTTTTGGTTCCATATGAAATTTAAAGTAGTTGTTTCTAATTTTGTGAAGAAGGTCAGTGGTAGCTTGATGGAGATAGCATTGAATCCATAAATTACTTTGAGCCGTACGGCCATTTTCATGATATTGATTCTTCCTATCCATGAGCATGGAATGTTTTTCCCTTTGTTTGTGTCCTCTCTTATTTCCTTGAGCAGTGGTTTGTAGTTCTCCTTGACAGGGTCCTTCACAACCATTGTAAGTTGTTTTCCTAGGTATTTTATTCTCTTTGTACCTATTGTGAATGGGAGTTCACTCATGATTTGGCTGTTTGTCTATTTTTGTTGTATAGGAATGCTTGTGATTTTTGCACGTTGATTTTGTATCCTGAGACTTTGCTGAAGTTGCTTATCAGCTTAAGGAGATTTTGGGGTGAGATGATGAGGTTTTCTAAATATACAATCATGTCATCTGCAAACAGAGACAATTTGACTTTCTGTCTTCCTATTTGAATACCTTTATTTCCTTCTCTTGCCTGATTGCCCAGGCCAGAACTTCCAATACTATGTTGAATAGGAGTGGTGAGAGAGGGCATCCTTGTCTTGTGCTGGTTGTCAAAGGGAATGCTTCCAGCTTTTGCCCATTCAGTATGATATTGACTGTGGGTTTGTCATAAATAGCTCTTATTATTTTGGGATACATTCTGTGAATACCTAGTTTATTGAGAGTTTTTAGCATGAAGGGGTGTTGAATTTTATCAAAGGCCCTTTCTGCATCTATTGAGATAATCATGTGTTTTTTGTCATTGGTTCTCTCTATGTGATGGATTATGTTTATTGATTTGCACATGTCGAACCAGCCTTGCATCCCAGGGATGAAGCCGACTTGATCATGGTGGGGAAGCTTTTTGATGTATTGCTGGATTTGGTTTGCCAGTATATTATTGAGGATTTTCACATTGATGTTCATCAGGGATATTGGCCTGAAATTTTCTTTTTTTGTTGTGTCTCTGCCAGGTTTTGGTATGAGGATGATGCTGGCCTCATAAAGTGAGTTAGGGAGGAGTCCCTCTTTTTCTATTGTTTGGAATAGTTTCAGAAGGAATGGTACCAGCTCCTGTTTGTACCTCTGGTAGAATTCATCAGTGAATCCATCTGGTCCTGGGCTTTTTTTTTTGGTTGGTAGGCTATTAATTATTGCCCCAATTTCAGAACCTGTTATTGGTCTATTCAGAGATTCAACTTCTTCCTGGTTTAGTCTTGGGAGGGTGTATATGTCCAGGAATTTATCCATTTCTTCTAGATTTTCTAGCTTATTTTTGTAGCAGTGTTTGTAGTATTCTCTGATGGTAGTTTGTATTTCTGTGGGATCAGTGGTGATATCCCCTTTATCATTTTTTATTGTGTCTATTTGATTCTTCTCCCTTTTCTTCTTTATTAATCAGGCTAGTGGTCTATCTATTTTGTTATTCTTTTCAAAAAACCAGCTCCTGGATTCATTGATTTTTTTGAAGGGTTTTTTGTGTCTTTATCGCCTTCAGTTCTGCTTGGATCTTAGTTATTTCTTGTCTTCTGCTAGCTTTTGAATTTGTTTGCTCTTGCTTCTCTGGTTCTTTTAATTGTGATGTTAGGGTGTCAGTTTTAGATCTTTCCTGCTTTCTCCTGTGGGCATTTAGTGCTATAAATTTCCATCTAAACACTGCTTTAGCTGTGTCCCAGAGATTCTGGTACACTGTGTCTTTGTTCTCATTGGTTTCAAAGAACTTCTTTATTTCTGCCTGAATGTCATTATTTACCCAGTAGCCATTCAGGAGCAGGTTGTTCAGTTTCCATGTAGTTGTACAGTTGTGAGTGAGTTTCTTAACCTGAGTTCTGATTGGATTACACTGTGGTCTGAGAGACTGTTTGTTATGATTTCTGTTCTTTTGCATTTGCTGAGGAGTGTTTTACTTCCAATTATGTGGTCAGTTTCAGAATAAGTGTGATGAGGTGCTGAGAAGAATGTATATTCTGTTGATTTGGGGTGGAGAGTTCTGTGGATGTCTATTAGGTCCACTTGGTCCAGAGCTGAGTTCAAGTCCCAAATATCCTTGTCAATTTTCTGTCTTGTGGATCTGTCTAATATTGGCAGTGGGGTGTTAATGTCTCCCACTATTATTGTATGGGAGTCTAAATCTCTTTGTAGGTCTCTAAGAACTTGCTTTATGAATCTGGGTGCTCCTGTATTGGGTGCATATATATTTAGGATACTTAGCTCTTCTTGTTGCATTGATTCCTTTACGATTATGTAATGCCCTTCTATGTATCTTTCGATCTTTGTTGGTTTAAAGTCTGTTTTATCAGAGACTAGCATTACAACCCCAGCTTTTTTTGCTTTCCATTTGCTTGGTAAATCTTCCTCCATCCTTTTATTTTGAGCTTATGTGTGTCTTTGCACGTGAGATGGGTATCCTGAATACAGCACACTGATGGGTCTTAACTCTTTATCCAATTTGCTAGTCTGTGTCTTTTAATTGGGGCATTTAACCCATTTACATGTAAAGTTAATATTGTTATGTGTGTATTTGATCCTGTCATTATGATGCTAGCTGATTATTTTGTCCATTAGTTGATGCAGTTTCTTAATAGTGTTGATGGTCTTTACAATTTGGTATGTTTTTGCAGTGGCTGGTACTGGTTGTTCCTTTCCATATTTAGTACTTCCTTTAGGAGCTCTTATAAGGCAAGCCTGGTGATGACAAAAATCTCTCAGAATTTGCTTGTCTGTAGAGGATTTTATTTCTCTTTTGCTTATGAAGCTTAGTTTGGCTGGATATGAAATTCTCAGTTTAAAATTCTTTTCTTTAAGAATGTTGAATATTGACCCCCACTCTCTTCTGGCTTGTAGAGTTTCTGCAGAAAGATCTGCTGTTAGTCTGATGGGCTTCCCTTTGTGAGTAACCTGACCTTTCTCTCTGGCTGCCCTTAACATTTTTTCCTTCATTTCAACCTTGGTGAATCTGGCGATTATGTGTCTTGGGGTTGCTCTTCTCAAGGAGTATGTTGTGGTGTTCTCTGTATTTCCTGAATTTGAATGTTGGCCTGGCTTGCTAGTTTGGGGAAGTTCTCCTGGATATTTTCCTGAAGAGTGTTTTCCAACTTAGTTCCATTCTCCCCATCACTTTCGGGTACACCAGTCAAACGTAGGTTGGGTCTTTTCATATAGTCCTATATTTCTTGGAGGCTTTGATCATTCCTTTTCACTCTTTTGTCTCTAATCTTGTCTTCATGCTTTATTTCATTAAGTTGATCTTCAATCACTGATATCTTTTCTTCTACTTGATCGATTTGGCTATTGACACTTTTGTATGCTTCACGAAGTTCTTGCGCTGTGTTTTTCAGGTCCGTCGGGGTCACTTATGTTCTTCTCTAAACTGGTTATTCTAGTTAGCAGTTCCTGTAACCTTTTTTCAAGGTTCTTAGCTTCCTTACATTGAGTTAGAACATGCTTCTTTAGCTCGAGGAGTTTATTATTACCCACCTTCTGAAGCCTACTTCTGTCAATTCATCAAACTCATTCTCCATCCAGTTTGTTTTCTTGCTGGCAAAAAGTTGTGATCCTTTGGAGGAGAAGAGGCATTCTGGTTTTTGGAATTTTCAGCCTTTTTGCGCTGGTTTTTCCCCGTCTTCGTGGATTTATCTACCTTTGGTCTTTGATGTTGGTGACCTTTGGATGGGGTTTTGGTGTGGACATCCTTTTTGTTGATGTTGATGCTATTCCTCCCTGTTAGTTTTTCTTCTAACATTCAGGCTCCTCTGCTGCAAGTCTGCTGGAGTTTGCTGGAGGTCCACTCCAGACCCTGTTTGCTTGGGTATCACTAGCAGAGGCTGCAGAACAGCAAAGATTGCTGCCTGTTCGTTCCTCTGGAAGCTTCATCCCAGAGGGGCACTCGCCAGATGCCAGCCAGAGCTCTCCTGTATGAGGTGTCTGTCGACCTCTGCTAAGAAGTGTCTCCCAGTCAGGAGGCACAGAGTTCAGGGACTCACTTGAGGAGGCAGTCTGTCCCTTACAGAGCTCAAGCACTGTTCCAGGAGATCTGCTGCTCTCTTCAGAGCTGGCAGGCAGGAACGTTTAAGTCTGCTGAAGCTGTGCCCACAGCAGCTCCTTCCCCCAGGTGCTCTGTCCCAGGGAGATGGGAGTTTTATCTGTAAGCCCATGACTGGGGCTGCTGCCTTTCTTTCAGAGATTCCCTACCCAGAGAGGAGGAATCTAGACAGGCAGTCTTGGCTACAGTGGCTTTGCCAAGTTGCGGTGGGCTCTGCCAAGTTTGAAATTTCTGGCGGCTTTGTTTACACTGTGAGGGGAAAACTGCCTACTCAAGCCTCAGTAATGGTGGACGCCCCTCCCCCCACCAAGCTCAAGCTTCCCAGTTCAACTTCGGACTGCTGTGCTGGCAGCGAGAATTTTGAGCCAGTGGATCTTAACTTGCTGGGCTCCACTGGGGTGAGATCCACTGAGCTAGACCACTTGGCTTCCTGGCTTCAGCCCACTTTCCAGGGGACAGAACAGTTCTGTCTCATTCGTGTTCTGGGTGCCACTGGGGTATGAAAAAAAACTCCTGCAGCAGCTTGGTGTCTGCCCAAATGGCCACCCAGTTTTGTGCTTGAATCTCAGGGCTCTGGTGGTGTAGGCACCTGAGGGAATCTCCTGGTCTGTGGGTTGTGAAGACCGTGGAAAACGTGCAGTATCTGTACCAGAGTGCAGTGTTCCTCATGGCACAGTCCCTCATGGCTTCCCTTGGCTAGGGGAGGGAGTTCCCTGACCCCTTCTGCTTCCTGAGTCAAGTGACACCCCACCCTGCTTCAGCTCCCCCTCCATGGGCTGCACCCACTGTCTAACCAGTCCCAATGAGATGAGCCAGGTACCTCAGTTGGAAATGCAGAAATCACCTGCCTTCTGCATTGATCTCGCTGGAAGCTGCAGACCAGAGCTGTTCCTATTTGATCATCTTGCCAGCCACCTCTTTTTCTTTTTTAGAGATAGAGTTTCACCATGTTGCCCAGACTGAGGGCAGGTGCTATTCACAAGTACAATCATAGTGCACTACAATCTCAAATTCCTGTGCTCAAGTTATTTTCTTGCTTCACCTTTTCAAATAGCTGGGACTATAGGTGTGCCACTGTGCCCAGCTCTGGTTAACTTTTTTAGTGGTTGCCCTGGAGTTTGCAATATACATTTACAACTAATCCAAACCCACTTTCAAATAATACCATACCACTTTGTGGGTAACAAAATGCCTTATTGCAGAATATTCCCAAATATTTCCTCTCATCCCTTTTGTCATTGCTGTCATTCATTTCACTCGTCAGTAAGTTATAAACACTGAATGCAAGTGATTTACTTGTATTTACTATTATTATTATGAACAAACTGCTATCCATTAGATAAAGAAAAGAAAAACATTTCTTACCTACATTTATTCCTCCTAATGCTCTTTGTTTACATAGATCTGAGTTTCTGATTTATATCATTTTCCTTTTCTCTGAAGAATGCCTTTTAACATTTCTTGCAAGTCAGGTTACTGGCAACAAATTACTTCAATTAAAAAATTTTTTTTCTATGTGGTGTATAGCATGATGTTTTGAAATATGTATACATTGTGGAATGACTAAGTCAAGCTAATTAATATATACATACCACTTCTTTGTGGTGAGAACACTTAAAATCTACTCTCTTTGCAATTTTCTCAAGTATACAATACATTATTAATTATTGTCTTCATGTTGCACAATAGAGCTCTAGAACTTGTTATTTCTGTATAACTGAAATTTTGTATACTTTGCCCAACATTTCCCCAATTCCTCCCAACCCCTGACTACCAGCCCCTGATAACTAACCTTCTACTCAACTTTTTTTTTTTTTTTTTTAGACAGAGTCTCAGTCTGTTGCCCAGGCTGGAGTGCAGTGGTGCAGTCTTGGCTCACTGAAAGCCTCCTGGGTTCAAGCAATTCTCCTGCTTCAGCCTCCCAAGTCGCTGGGATTACAGGTGTGCACCACCATGCCTGGCTAATTTTTTTGTATTTTTCGTAGAGACGGGTTTCACCATGTTGACCAGGCTAGTCTTGAACTCATGACAAGTGATCTGCCTGCCTCAGCCTCCCAAAGTACAGGGATTACAGGCATGAGCCACCATGCCTGGCTTACTTAACTTCTATAAACTCAACTTTTTAAGATTCCACATATAAGTGAGATCATGCAGTATTTGTCTTTCCGTTCCTGGCTTAAGTTTACCTAATGTCCTCTAGGTTCGTCTATGTTGTTGTCCCTAATGACAGAGTTTCTTTCTTTTTTAAGGCCGAATAGTATTCTATCATATATATATATATATATATATCACATATTCCTTATCCAGTCATTCATTGAAAGAGAACAATATAATTCCATTCCATATCTTGGCTATTATGAGTAATGCTGTAGTGTACCTAGAGGTGCAACTATCTCTTCAACATACTGACTTCATGTTTTTTGGATACATACCCCAGTAGTGGGATTTCTGGATCATATGGTAGTTGTTTTTTATTTTTAGGGGAACCTCAATACTGTTTTCTGTAAGGTCTATACTAATTCCCACCAACAGTGTACCGTGTTCCCTTCTCTCCACATTCTTACCAACACTTTTATCTTTCACCTTCTTGATAATAGCCATCCTAGCAGGTATGAGATGATATCTCTTTGTGGTTTGGGTTTGCATTTTCCTGATGATTAGTGATGTTGAGCATTTTTTTCATATATTTGTTGGCCATTTGTATGTCTACATTTGAGAAATATCTATTCATGTCTTTTGCTCATTTTTAAATTGGGTTATTTATTTTCTTATTGTTTGAGTTTTTTATATATTTTGGATATTAACTTCTTATCAGATATAAAATTTGTAAATATTTTCTCTTGTTCTATAGGTTGTCTCTTCACTCTGTTGATTGCTTTCTTTTCTGTGCAGGAGCTTTTTAGTTTGATGTGATCCCATTTGTTTATTTTTCTTTTGTTGCCTGTGTTTTTGGAGTCATATCCAAAACACACTGTCCAGATAAGTGTCATCGAGCTTTCTCTCTGTGTTTTGTTCAAGTAGTTTTACAGTTTCAAGTTTTACATTTAAGTCTTTAATCCAGTCTGAGTTAGTTTTTGCATATGGTGTGAGATGAGTCCAGTTTCATTCTGCCACATGGCTATAATCTAACAACAAACTATCCAAAAAGAAATCAAGAAAACTATCCCATTTGCCATAGCAACTAAAAAGCTAAAATACTTAGGAATAAATTTAACTAAAGAAGTGAAAGGTCTGTGCACTGAAAACGATAAAACGTTCATGAAAGGAATTGAAGATAGAATTAGATAGAAAAATATCCTGTGTTCATGGGTTGGAAGAATTAATACTGTTAAAATGTCCGTATACCCAAAACTATCTACAGAGTCAATGCAATGTCTTTCAAAATCTAAATAACATTTTTCACAGAAATAGAAAAAATAACCTTAAAATTTATATGGAAGCACAAGAGACCCTGAATAACCAAAGCAATCCTGAGCAAAAGGAACAAAGATTGCAGCATCACACCACCTGGTTTCAAAATTTACTACAAATCTATGCTATGGTTTGAATGTTTGTGTCCTCCCCAATATTTATGTTGAAACTTTATCTCCAATGCCATAATGTTAAGAGCTGGGGTCATTTAGGAAGCTCTGCCTTCAAGTGTAGGATTAATGCCTTATACAAGAATTAGAGGGAACTAGCTAGGCCCGTTTTGCCTTTTTGTGTTACACTGTGTGAGGACCTGGCACCCGAGGCACTATCTTGGAAGCAGAGAGAGCCAGCCGTCATTAGAAATTGAATCTGCCAGTGCCTTGATCTTGGACTTCCCAGCCTCCAGAACTGTGAGAAATTAATTTCTGTTCTTTATAAAATTATCTGGTCTAAGATATTTTGTTATAGCAGTGGGAATGGGCTAAGACACTATACTAATCAAAACATCATAGTACTAGCATAAAAACAGACACATAGGCCAATGGAGCAGTGTAGAGAGTCCAGAACTAAATCTGTGCACTTATAGTCTATTGACTTTTGACATAGATGCCAAAAACACACAATGGGAAAGGACAGTCTTTTCAATAAATGGTTTTGAAAAACCGCAATTTTTTTTTTTTTTTTTGGTCCAAGAAAGTCTTTATTACTTTCTCACATTTTTTCTCAATTTAAAATCTTTCAGGGTACAGTATTCTGTCCTGGTATGTTTTTTTTTTCTTTTAACACTTTAAATATTTCACTCTGCTCTCTTCATTGTATGGTTTTTGAGGAGAAGTCTGACGTAATTCTTATCCTTGTTCCAGCTGTAGGTAAAGTGTTTTTTCCCTTTTAGCTTCTTTCAAAAATTTCTCTGTCTTGGATTTCTGCAATTTGAATACGATATTGCCAGACATAGATTTTTTTGGTATTTATCCTTCTTGGTATTCTCTGAGCTTCCTGGATATATGGTTTGGTGTCTGTCATTAATTTTGGAAAATCCTCAGCCATTATTACTTTAAACATTTTCTCTGTTCCTTTTTGTCTTCTCCTTCTGCTATTCCTATTAAATAAATGTAACACCCCTTTAAAATTATCCCACAGTTCTTAGATATTCTGTTCTGTCTTTTTCACTTTTTCCCCTTTGCATTTATTGTTTTGGAGGTTTCTATTGACCTTTCTTTAAACTCCCAGATTCTTTCCTCAGTTGTGTCTAGTCTGTTGATGAGCGCATAAAAAGGACTCTTCATTTTTGCCATAGTGCTTTTGACTTCTGGCATTTTTCTTTGATTCTTTCTTAGAGTTTCCATTGCTTTGCTTACATTATCATCTGTTCTTGCAACGTTGCTTGTTTTTTTCCATTAGAGCATGTTAACTATAGTTGTTTTAAATTCCTGGTCTGATTATTAGCAAATCTCTGCCCTATCTGAGTCTGGTTCTGATGCTTGCTCTATCTCTTCAAAATGTGCTTTAGTCTTCTAGTATGGCTTTTTTTTTTTTGATTGTTTTTAGTTCACATATTGAATTTCTTTTTTTTTTTTAATTATACTTTAAGTTTTAGGGTACATGTGCACATTGTGCAGGTTAGTTACATATGTATACATGTGCCATGCTGGTGCGCTGCACCCACTAACTCGTCATCTAGCTTTAGGTATATCTCCCAATGCTATCCCTCCCCCTCCCCCCTCCCCACCACAGTCCCCAGAGTGTGATATTCCCCTTCCTGTGTCCATGTGATCTCATTGTTCAATTCCCACCTATGAGTGAGAATATGCGGTGTTTGGTTTTTTGACCCAGCCATCCCATTACTGGGTATATACCCAAATGACTATAAATCATGCTGCTATAAAGACACATGCACACGTATGTTTATTGCGGCATTATTCACAATAGCAAAGACTTGGAACCAACCCAAATGTCCAACAATGATAGACTGGATTAAGAAAATGTGGCACATACACACCATGGAATACTATGCAGCCATAAAAAATGATGAGTTCATGTCCTTTGTAGGGACATGGATGAAATTGGCTTTTTGTTTTTTTAAGATGGTGTCTTACTCTGTCACCCAGGCTGGAGTGCAATGGTGCGATCTCAGCTCACTGCAACCTCCACCTCCCCGGTTGAAGCAATTCTCCTGACTCAGCCTCCCAAGTAGCTGGGATTACAGATGCCTGCCACTATGCCCAGCTAATTTTTGTACTTTTAGTCGAGATGGGATTTCACCATATTGGCCAGGCTGGTCTCGAACTCCTGACCTCGTGATCCACCCACCTCAGCCTCCCAAAGTGCTGGGATTACAGGCGTGAGCCACCGGCCTTATCTTTTTTGTTGTTGAAAGCTGAATTTGATATACTGGATAAAAGGAACTGAGGTAGTAGGCCTTTAGTGTGAAGTTTCATGTTTATCTGACTAGGAGGTAGACTGCATTTACTATTTTCTGTGGCTAGAGACTTCTTAAATATGGTTTGAGATGTGTAGTTCTTTCGGTTGTAATCTTTTGTTATTATACAGGAGCCCTTCTGATCTTGTGGTAAGATATGGGGACGGGGAGTGCATTCTATAGACCCATAATTAGGTCTCCGACTTTCAGTGAGCCTGCGCCCTTGGGCTGTGACTTCTCAGTCTCACTCTTCCCCATTTGATGAGACAACAAAGCTAGAAAGGGCCAGAATTGGTTATTTCCCTTCCCCAACAGAGAAGGCTGGAGTGGGCTGGAGTTGGGTATTTTCTTTCTCTGAGATTGATTAGGCTCTAATAAATGACAAATTGATTAGGCTCTGGTAAAATACTTTCTCATGAGGGCAGGCCTTGTTAAAAATAACACAATCATCTGGGTGTATTTAAAAATGGCTACTTTCCCCTTCCCCCTGCTGGAATCACAAGCGGACTTTTCTGTGATCTTCACTGTGACAACCTGGTAGGGCTTCTAGAGGTAAAACATATGAAAGTGTGTCCCTTCCTTCCAAAAATGGGCCTCTCTGGAGTTTTAAACTCTTAAACTTGCTCACACTGAACCCCCAGCAATCTGTTAATTACAGTAATATATTATATATATATATACACAAAATGCATATTATACCTATATATCTATATACGTGTGTGTGTGTTTGTGTGTGTATATACACACACACACATACGTACGCATACACACTGTCATGAATAATTTAATCATCAGAATACATTCTGAGAAACACGTTGTTAGGCAATTTTGTCATTGTGCAAACATCGTAGAGTGTACTTAAACCTAGATTGTGTAGCCTACTACACACCTAGGCTATGTAATATAGTCTATTGCTCCTAGGCTACAAATCTGTATACCATATTACTGTATTGAATACTGTAGGCAATTGTAGCACAGTGTTAAGTATTTGTGTATCTATACTTATATAGATACACAAGATACACTTAGATAGATAAAGTATAGTCAAAATATAGCATTATAATCTTAGGGGACCACTGTTGTATATGTGGTTCCAGTTGTTGACTGAAATGTCATTATGTGGCATTATGACTGTATAATTTTACCTTTTCCTCTCTTTTGCCTTTTCAGGTTCTTTAAAATAATTGAGAATTTGCTTCCAGATTATTAGTAATTTTTTTCTTAACAAAATACCTCATCCATCTATACAATCCTTTTTATGTGTTACATTATACTTCAAAGCCATATTATCAAGAGTTATCTAGATTTAGTATAAAATAACTTTTATGAGTTTTATTTATCATAGCTGTTCCTTAGTAAGTCATCTACTTGAGCTTTATATTCTGATTTTTAAGAAACAGAATGCTTAGAATCAGAACAGGTGTGGTAATGAGTACTTCCATGTCTTGTTATAAACACTTTTGGTAATTGTTGCCAAATTGTTTTCCAGAAAATTTGTGCTGATTTAACTTCCATCTGGATTTTATGGGTGTTTCAATTTTTCCATTCCCTCTTTTTTCAATATTGAATATTTTCATTCTTTATGATATCTGGCGTGTTGTATTTGAAACCTAGTTTGTCATTTATGTTTTAATTGCATTATTTAATTATTGAGTTTAAATTTTATAATGTAATTATTCAACTTTTTTTATTTCATGTATTGCCAGTTTATGTCATTTGTGTATTTTTCTATTGGGGTATTTATGTACTTTATTGCTTTGTAAGATTGCTTTATATATTAAGGATATTAGATCATCTTATTTTATCTGGTTGATGTGTTTTTAGATTTATTTATGTTGTTTTCTGTTTGGCACCAGATCAATGCTTGTTGGCATTTTGTTAGGGAAATGGTTAGGAGCATGGACTTTGTATTCAAACTCTAGCACAGGCCAGGTGTGGTGGCTCATGCCTATAATTCCAGCACTTTGGGAGGCCGAGGCAGGCGGATCACTTGAGGCCAGCCTGGACAACAGAGTGAAACCCTGTCTCTACAAAAAAATACAAAAAATTAGCTGAGTGTCATGGCATGCACCTATAGTCACAGCTACCTGGGGGGCTGAGGTGGGAGGCTTGCTGGAGCCTAGGAGGTTGAGGCTGCAGTGAGCTAAGATCGCGCCACTACACTCCAGCCTGGGTGACAGAATGAGACTCTGTCTCAAAAAAGAAACCCCAGCTCAGCAACTTGCTCATTGTGTAATCTTGGGAAATTGCTTAATAACTTTTAGCTCTTGCTAAAACTGATATAAAACAATAGTGCCAACTTCATGGGGTTGTTGAGAGAGATTACTTAAAAGGTTTAGCATAATATCTGTCATAATTTAGTAAACACTCAATCATTTCTGGCTGTTACTGTTTGTATATTTTTAAACAGTGACCAAAGCAGAAATAAAGGGAATGATGTGAAATTAATGAATATATAAGTTATATTTGCTGCCCTCTCTGGCCTTTTCACATGTACCTTTCCCTCTGTGAAACTACCCCACCCCCACCCTTTTATGGGGTAGCATATTTGATATATAATCTTATTCTCATTTTGTTTAATGTCTTGGGAATGTGTTGAATACTCTTTGTGTAGGTTTTCATTTAGGTATACTTTTCAAATATGTAAATAAAGCTCAGTAAATAGAGGCCTGTTTTCAGATTCAGTGTATACTTTAACTAAGTTTCTTTTCCTACTTATATAACAGTGGCAATTATTGAAGTGGGACATACATCAAGTGAATAAACGGGTGTTTCCAGCTCTGAATATGCCATGAAGACCTTACTTATTTTTTTGATTAGTGACATTTTTCTCTTCCAAAAGTTTAGAGGAATGGGAATGTGAGCCTTCCATGGGGAAGTCTTACTTGTGTTGTTACTTTTTATATGTTTTACATATCTGTCTATTCTGTGGTTGAATAAAATATGTCCTTCCTATGACCACCAGTGCAACTTTTGTACATATGCTACCCATTATACTCAGATCTCCTTTTTAAAACCTCACATGTAGAAAGGAATGTAAAATTTGTACTCTTTTACCTTTGAAAAACTTGCAATAATCACCATATCTTTATGATCGTTAGATTAGCAAACGGTTAAATCCTCATGAAATTCTCTTTATAAGCTGTTTGTAGTTTTCAGGCATTCAATCATTCATGCCTTATGGAAGGCAAAAAAACATTGGTTATTGATGAAATAGAAGTAAGATAGAATCACTGTTGTATTGCTACTCAGTCTATTAATGCAGAATTAAGCTAGATTTATAATATATACAGTATATTTATATTTAATATATACTAAAATGTAATATGTGTAATATGACTATAAATTTATACTATATACTTATGTTTTTTATATAGATTTATTTAATATATAGATTTATATGTATATAAAAAACATAGGATGTGATTTTTCATTATTTGTTTTTACAGGAACAGAATGCTAGTGCTTGAAAAGGGAACATAAAAGATCATATAGTACAACACTCTCATTTTACAAATAATAAGCTTAGACAGGCAGCATATAGCTTACTCAAGATCTCATGTGGGAGAACCTATTGAAGAATCCAGGGCTGTGTTCATGAGACCGCACTTCCTATGACTATAGTCATGTTTTCACTCAATTTCAAGCCCTTTTTATTTTAACTTTATTTTTAATTTCACAGTTATTTCTTTACATGGTTAAGCCAGTTCAAGATTTTCCTATTCAATAACTTGACAGATTTCCTTTAAACAAGAGCCATCTTATTAGACACTGAAGCTATTAAAAAAATTAAGGTTGCTTTCACTGAAAATGTGCAAAAACAACCACCCTGGTACTTGCAGTGTTACGTATATTCCCATCTTATGGCCCTAATAGAAGAATAAGTAGTTACTTTATTTCTCCTTCACCTATCCCCTTCAGGAGGTGTCCTGCCACATGCCTGTTGTGGACTTTCAAATTGTGTGCTGTATTCAAAGGAACTCAAGACCATCATAATTAAGTTGGGCTCAATAGTTAAGATTGAAAATGATGTTTTAATAGCTGCATCTTTCTTATTAAACAACATATTAAAAATACAGCTAGCTCTGTGTAATTACATTGATCATTGTACCCCCTGGATAATACTATTAGGTTGGTGCAAAAGTAGTTGTGTTTTTTGCCATTGAAAGAATGGCAAAAACGCAATTACTTTAGCACCAACCTAGTAATTTTCTTTCCCACTCTTTGAGAGGTGTATGGTTTGGCAGTCTCTATGGTAAGTTGTTCTGTTAGTCCATTCTCATGCTGCTATAAAGAACTGTCCAAAACTGGGTAATTTATAAAGGAAAGAGGTTTAATTGGCTCACAGTTTAGCATGGCTGGGGAGGCCTCAGGAACCTTCAATCATGGCGGAAGGTAAAGGGGAAGCAAGGCAATTTCTTTGCAAGGTGGCAGGAAGGAGAAGTGCCGAGTGAGGGGGAAGAGCACTTTATAAAACCATCAGATCTCTGAGAACTCACTTGCTATCATGAGAACAGCATGGGCGAAACTGCCCCCACGATTCAGTTAACTCCATCTGGTCCCTCCCTTGACACGTGGGGACGATGGCGATTACAATTCACGATGAGATTTGGATGCAGACACAGAGCCAAACCATATCAGTTGTTCTTAAGAAATCCTACACTCACCTCTTGGTAATTAGTGCTTACCCTATGTCAACAGTGTCTCTTCAAATTGCTAAAAGGTCAGAATGTACATAAGGTATTAAGATGAACCCATCTCCTGACTGAGAGAAAAGGCAGGCTTAAGCTACCAGTGTTTAGTGGCATATATCTCTTATGTGGAAAGGCCAAGATATTTGCTTCCATCATCTTTATGCTAACTCCATGAATATCTAGCAGATAGTAGGTGCTTTGTCATAAATACTCTTGAGGTCAGCATCCTTCTTTGCTTGGTTGCCTGGCCTCCTATGATAAAAACAAATGCCTGATTAGTTGTTGCCTGACAGCCCTCAGTAAAGGGTATAACTTCGGATAACTTTTTAGTACTGTTCTTTGGCTCTGAGATGTTCTCGTTCCTGTTTTAGCTTATTCTCTTCTTTTGCTCCATGAACTCTAGTCTTTCTTCATAGATTAATTTCATCCCTCATTCAGTAATCCTAAATATTTTTTCAGTGCTTTACTATGTGACAATCACTGTTATTGGTGCTTGATGTACGTTAGTAAACAAAACAGACAAAAATCTCCTCACTTGTGGATCTTAAATTCTAGTTGGGGGCAGGAGACAGGCAGACAATTAAAGAAATGCATACTAAATATCTACATTTTATAACATATTAGGAGGTAACTGCTATTAAAAAACCCCAGCAGAGTAAGGGGGATTGGGAATGCTAGGGAAGACAGGGGTACAGTCACAGTTTCAATAGGTCAGAGTAGGTCTCAGGGAGAAGAAGACATCTAAGCAAACATATGCAGAAGAAAGGGAAGCTGACAATGTAGATATCCTGGGGGAAAATGGTACAAAGGCCTTATGATAAATGCATACCTGGTTTTTAAGAAGAACAGAGAAGCAGGCCAGTATTGCTGTAGTTGAGGAAGGTGGAGGAGGGTAGCAGGAGGTCATAGAGGAAATGAAGGTCAGGTCCTGTAGGGCATTTTAGGCCACTGTGAACACATTGGATTTTACTCTGAGTAAAACAGGAAACCACCAGATGGTTTTGAATAGAGGAGTGACATGGTATGACTTCTATCTTTAAAAGCTCACTTTGGCTGTTATATACAGAATAGGCTATAGAGAGCCACATATGAAAGCAGAGAGAATAATTAGAAGGCTGTTACAGTAATACGGCCTGGGGAGAATGGTGGCTCACATCAGATGGTAGCAGCTATAGGAATGAGGTATGATAGATTTCCAGATACACAGTCATGCATCTCATAATCACATTTCAGTCAATGACTGGACCACATATAACAATGGTGGTCCCATAAGATTATAATATCATATTTTTGCTTTACTTTTTCTATGTTTAGATATGTTTAGATACACAAATACTTACGATTGTGCTACAATCACCTACCGTATTCAGTACAGCAACATGCTGTGCAGGTTTGTAGCCTAGGAGCAATGGGCATGTAGTCGAGGTGTGTAGCAGGTATACCGTCTATGTTTATGTAAATTTACTCTGTGACATTTATATAACAACAAAATAGGCTAACAGCACGTTTCTCAGAACACATCCCCATCCGTAAGCAACATGTGACTGTAATTTAAACATGGAGCCAATAGTATTTCCCAATAGGAAATGAGTTGTGTGAGAAAGGAGTCAAGGAAAACCTCAAGGTTTCTGGCCTCAGCAACCAGAAATATGAAGTTGCAGCAATTAAAATGAGGAAGATTTCAGGTAGAATAAGTTCAGATGGGGCCTGGGGGAGTGGTGAGGGAAATCAGTAATTCAGTTTTGAACATATTAATTTAGAGGTGCTTATGAGTCATCCCCATGGAAATGTTATATAAATGTTGGAGTTTAGAAGAGAAAATTAGAGATAAAAATTTGAGAGTCATAAGATATACAGGTGATATATAAAGCCCTGAGAGTGACTAAGATAACCACTGGGGAAAGGCTTTTGTTAGAGATCAGGATCAGAGTCAGCCTGGGGGCATTGCAATATTTAGAAGTTGGGGAAAGAGGAGGAACCAGCAAAGGATACAGGGAGGGAGTAGCTGTGAGATAGGAGGAAATTCAAGAAGACAACAGTATCTTCCAAGCAAGAGTGGTAAGCTCATACTCGTTAGGATGCTTTATAATTTGACCAAACCCCTCTTCTTCCAAGTGAGGTCATTGCAATTTTACTGAATTTCCTGGTTTCTCAGGAGAGGAATTTCTTTCCATGAGCTATGAGAAAGCTGATTTAGAGTCTCTCCACCTGTTCTGACAGCAGCCTCAGATGGCTGTCTGGAGTTTTGAGAGATGTTTGATAGAAGGCCATAGACTCTTGAAGTTTGTAGCTAGCAACCTACAGGAGGGACAGATTCATATATCCCATAGATAGCACCTGGGTTAGGGTCCTGATCAACACTGTTTCAGACTGTGTAGGTCCTGAGGCACAAGATTGAAATTTCTGCTGGTCTTACAAGAGAATTTAGGGAAATTGGAATAAGCGTTTGTTGAACTGGTAAAATATAAGGTTGTATACTCAATATGCTTCTACCATTGTGTCAAGGGTGTGATTCTCTTCTGTTTTCTGGTCCAAAAATTAGACTGAGAAAAAGGTAGACTGAATAGTCCCTGGAAGGGTTTACCAGCCCCATCCTAGATCAACTGCCCTGCATGACCTTAAAAGACTGATGGATTTAACCCTCACTTCTGCCCCTGGCAGGCTTATAGTGCCAAGTTGTGGTTTGCAAACTCTAAGACCAACACCTAAGGATTGCATCCCTGGCCACCAGATCAAAGTCCAGAGAGCAATGCCAAGTCAAAATCTAGCACTATTTGTGTGTGTGCTTGGGTAAGGTGGGATCTCCAGGGAGGTGGACAAAGTTCACTATATATACAAAGTGAGTCAACAATTACAGAGGATAAGGCATGAAGCAGCCCAGAGGCATCTTACAAATGGTTTGCTTGTTGTCTTAGTCAACTTGGATACAACTTAAAGGAAGCCAATCCTTTGGTACAACTTTGCCTTTGTTTTTTCCTATTTCTAAATCAACACCTGGGGAAACGTTCCCCATTAATTGCTAGCTCCATATCATTCTTGCCTGTGTACATACATCTCTTCTCCACTGCTCAGAACACAGGAAGACTTACCCTGGTTGTGATTCTATCTCCTCGTTCTAAACAGAGTCCTGGAATTTGAAAAACACCTATCCATTAGGTACTGCAGGAATCTTTGTGACCCCATGTAACAATGTATAGATGTGTTGCTTAATGGTGGGAGTACGTCTGAAGAAGTCTGTCATTAGGTGATTTTGTCATTGTGTGAACATTGGAGAGCATATACAAACCTAGATGGGATAGCCTACTACACACCTGGGCTCTGTGGTATAGCCTATTGCTTTTAGGCTACTAACCTCCACAACATGTTACCGTACTGAACACTGTAGGCAGTTGTAACTGGTAAGTCTTTATGTATCTGAACAGATCTAAACATAGACAAGGTAATGCATTGCACTAAGACGTTACAATGGCTAAGATGTCACTAGGTGTAGGAATTTTTCAGATCCATTATAATATTACGGTACCACCATCATATATGCAGTCCATAGTTGACCTAACTGTTGTTACTTAGCATGTAATCCTTTGTGACACTTATGATAGGAATATGTACTGGTGGGGAAACGTGAAGGCCTACAGTTGCCCTTCTATTGCCAACTCGATAGTGTGTAGCCTTGGATTCTCTTTCTATTTTGGCCCTGCTTGGGTTTCAGTACATCTTGGTTTGTATTGGTGAAGTCACATATATGATCCATTTTATCCCCTGCTCAGACAACACAAGCACTACAGACACAATGCACCTCTTTCTTTAATAAAATGAAAAAGTACTGTGTCCTTTTTAATAGATTCTAGTTTACTTTCTGATTCTAGAAGACCCTCTTTACTACTTTCCAAATCAAGACACATTTGTTCAACTATAAGATCATGGTTTATTTATTTTTATTATGAATTATAATCAGTATTTTACCTCTGCCTCAGATATTTGTCCTATAATACTTAGTCTAATTGGTGTTTGCCCCTCATTAAGGGAATTAATGACATTAGCAGGTAGGAAAATGAGGAATAGTCCTTGAGAACTCTATCTCTAACCTTTACTGTGTTAATAAGAAGATAATAGATTAAAATAGCTTATTTTATTTTGTTAATTTCCTTTTTTAACTGACAAGTAAAAATTGTATATAATTATGGTGTACAACATGGTGTTCTGATATAGGTATATGTTGTGGAATGGCTAAATCAAGCTATTTTTAACATATGCATTACCTCACATATTTATTATTTTTGGTGAAAATACTTAAAATCTACTCTCTTAGCAATTCTCAAGCATACCATAGGTTGTTATTTACTGTAGTCACCATGATGTACAATAGGTCTCTTGAACTTATTTCTCCTAACTGAAATTTTGTGTCTTTGACCAACGTCTCCCCAAACTCCTTCCCCTTCCCCTTGGTAACCACCATTCTACTCTGTTTTTATGAGTTGAAATTTATTAGATTCCATATATAAGTTAGATCATGTGGTATTTGTCTTTCTGTGCCTGGCTTGTTTCAATTAACATAACATCCTTCAGGTTCTTCTAGGTTGTTCAAATGACAGGATTTTCTTCTTTATAAAGGATGAATAGCATTTCCTTGTGTGATTATATACCACATTCTCTATCCATTTATATACTGATGGACATTTAGGTTGATTCCCACATCTTAGTTATTGTGAATAGTGCTGCAATAAACATGGGAGTGCAGATATCTCAACAGACTGATTTCATTTCCTTTGGATATGTACTCAGTAGTGGGTTGCTGGATCATATGGTAGATCTGTTTTCAATTTTTTATCATAATGGCTGTGCTAATTTACATTCTCACCAACAGTGTACAAAGGTTCCCTTTTCTCCACGTCTTCACTGGATCTTGGGACGGAGTTTTGCTCTAGTCACCCAGGCTGGAGTGCAATGGCACGATCCTGGCTCACTGCAGCCTCTGCCTCCCAGGTTCAAGTGATTCTCCTCCCTCAGCCTCCCAAGTAGCTGGGATTACAGGAGCAAGTCACCACACCCAGCTAATTTTTGTATTTTTAGTAGAAACAGGGTTTTGGGAAGTTATCTATCAAGTCCTTTGCCCGTTTTTAAATTGGGTTATTTGTTTTCTTATTATTGAATTGTTGGAGTTCCTTATGTTTCGTATGTTACACTCTTATCAGATGTGAGGTTTGCAAAGATTTTCTTCTATCCTATAGGTTGTCTCTTTGTTGTTTCCTTTGCTGTGCAGAAACTTTTTAGTTGATATAATGCTATCTATTTTTGCCTTTGTTGCTTGTGTTTTTGGAGTTATATCCAAAAAAATTATTGCCCAGATCAATGTCATGGAGCTTTTCCCTGTTTTGTTCTCGTAGTTTTACAGTTTCAGATCTTATTTTTACATCTCTAATCCATTTCGAGTTTTTTTTTTTAACCTCTGAACTTTTTATTGGCCTCCAGCTCCCCAGAGAGTACCCTGCTTCTGCTGGCTTAATGACTTAGAACTTTGGTGTCATTGATCTCAGACACCACTTTGCCATCCACTGTCTGGCGGGTGGTGGTCTTTTGGATGGTTTGCATGGAGTTACTGCTGTCCAAGGCATCACCAAGACTGAAGTCCTTGATGTCTTCTGGCAGGCAGTGATATATGGCAATCTCAGCCTCCAGCTTGACCTTGATGTTCAGCAGGGCCTCCTACTCCTGGACCTGGTGCTGCCCCTCTGCCCGGGTCTGTGTCAACTCCAACTCCAGGTGCAGCAGGATCCCGTTGAGTTGCTCCATCTGCAGGGTGTACCAGTCCTCCACCTCCCTCAGGCTGTTCTCCAAGCTGGCCTTCAGATTTCTCATGGAGTCCAGGTCAGTCTCCAAGGACTAGACTGTGTGTTACAGCTCATCTGTTGAGAGCATCATCTCAACAGCTCCAACCTTGGCCAACTGCATGGTGACCACTGTGGTGCTCTCCTTAATCTGCTGAGACCAGTATTTGTCCAGCCCTTCTCAGTTCTTCCGAGCCAGCTCGTCATATTGGGCCCAGATGTCTGCCATGATCTTGGCAAGGTCCTGAGATTTGGGGGCATCTACCTCCACGATCAAACCAGAGCTGACAATCTGGGCTTGTAGGCCTTTTACTTCCTCTTCATGGTTCTTCTTCATTAAGAGCAGCTCCTCCTTGAGAGTCTCGATCTCTGTCTTCAGCTGCAGCCGAGTGACATTGGTGTCATCAATGACCTTGCAGAGCCCATAGATGTCGCTCTCCACAGACTGGCGCATGGCCAGCTCTGTGTCATACTTGACTCTAAAGGCATCAGCAGCAAGATGGGCATTGTTGATCTGCAGAACAATGTGGACATTGTCCACAGTATTTGTGAAGATATGAGCCCTCAGGTCCTCGATGGTCTTGAAATAATGGACCCAGTCTCTGACCTGGGGTCCTGTCTTCTCCAGGTGCTCCCAGATTTTACTCTCCACCTTCCAGTTCTTGGTCTCTGGGCTCCTCACTCTGTCCAGGTAGGAGGCCAGGCGGTCTTCAGGCTTTGCATGGTCTCCTCCTCATTCTGGATGCCTCCCATTCCTGCCAGACCCCTAGCCATCCCTCCGGCCAGGTCCCTGGACCCCAAGCAGCCCCAGAAGCTGGTGGAGCAGGACATGGAGATCCGGGAACCAGAGCCCCCAGTGCCTGCATAGACGTTGGTTGTGCTGCTGACCGGCCAGGTGCCGTAGCTGGGCACCTGGATGGAGCCCAGGGATGGGTAGGTAGTTGGTGGACAAGGTGGAGCGAGTGGTGAAGCTCATGCTGTCTGGGGAAGAGAGCGGGAAGAGAGGACTCAGGCTTTGCTGATAACCTTGAGTTTTGTATGGTGTGAGATGAGGCTCTAATTTTATTCTTCTGAATGTGGATATCTAGTTTTCTCAGCACCACTGAAGAGAATATCCTTTCCTCATTGTGAGTTCTTGGCATCTTTTTCAAAAATAAATTGAGCATAAACTTGGACTCTCTATTTTATTCCATTGGTCTATGTGTGTGTTTTTATGCCAGTACCATGCTGTTTTGTTTACTCTTGCTTTGTAGCAGATTTTAAAATCTGGTAATGTGATGCCTTCAGCTATTTTTTTTTTTTCCTTATGATTGGTCTGGCTATATGGGAGTCACTTGTGGTTTCATGCAAGTTTTAAGATTTTTTTTTCTATTTCTGTTTAATATGTCACTGGAATTGTTAAAAATCTTTATTTTTTAAAATTTTTAATTAAAAAAACTTTTATTTTAAGTTTGGGGGTACACGTGAAGGTTTGTTATATAGGTAAACTCATGTCACAGGGGCTTGCTGTACAGAGTATTTTGTCACCCAGGTACTAAGCCTAGTGCCCAATAGTGATTTTTCCTGATCCTTTCCCTCCTCCTGCCCTGCTCCCTCAAGTAGGCCCCAGTGTCTGTTGTTTCTCTCTTTGTGTTCTTGTGTTCTCATCATTTAGCTCCCACTTATAAGTGAGAACGTGCAGTATTTGGTTTTCTGTTCTTGTGTGCTAAGGATAATGGCCTCCAGCTCCATCCATGTTTCTGCATATGACATGGTCCTGTTTTCTTATGGCTTCATAGTATTCCATGGAATATATGTGCCACATTTTCTTTATCCAATCTACCAATGATGGGCATTTAGGCTGATTCAGTGTCTTTGCTATTGTGAATAGTGCTGCAGTGAGCATTAGTGTGCATGTGTCTTTATGGTGGAATGATTTGTATTCCTTTGGTATATCAGTAGTGAAACTGCTGGGTGTAATGGTAGTTCCACTTTTAGCTCTTTAAGGCATTGCCACACTGCTTTCCACAATGGTTAAACTCTTTTACACTCTCACCAACAGTGTATAAGCCTTCCTTTTTTTCTGCAACCTTGCCAGCATGTTATATTTTAACTTTTAAATAATGTCCTTTCTGACTCATGTGAGGTGGTATCTCATTGTGGTTTTGATTTGCATTTCTCTAATGATCAGCACTATTGACCTTTTTTTCATGCTTGTTGACCACATACATGTCTTCTTTTGAAAAGTGTCTGTTCATATCCTTTGCCCACTTTTTAATGTGGTTGTTTGTTTTTTTCTTGTACATTTGTTTAAGTTTCTTACAGGTGCTGGCTATTGGGCCTTTGTCAGATGCATAGTTTGCAAATATTTTCTCCCACTCTGTAGGTTATCTGTTTACTCTGTTGATAGTTTCTTTTGCTGTGCAGAAGCTCTTAAGTTTAATTAGATCTCATTTGTCAGTTTTTGCTTTTGTTGTGATTGCATTTGGCATCTTCATCATGAAATTTTTGGCAGTTTCTATGTCCAGAATGGTATTGCCTACGTTGTCTTGCAGGGTTTTTATAGTTTTGGGTTTTACACTTAATTTTATATCCAGCCAAACTAAGCTTCTTCAGTGAAGGAGAAATAAGATCTTTTTCAGAGAAGCAAATGCTGAGGGAGTTTTTTTTACCTCCAGACCTGCCTTATAAGAGATCCTGAAAGGAGCACTAAATATGGAAAGGAAAGACCATTACCAGCTGATGCAAAAACACATTTAAGTACACAGACTAGTGACACTACAGGGCAACCACACAAACAAGTTGGCATAATAAGCAGTTAACAACACAATGACAGGATCAAATCCACACATGTCAACACTAACCTTGAATGTAAACAGGCTAAATATCCCATTTAAAAGGCACAGAATGGCAAGCTGGATAAAGAAACAAGACCCAATGGTATGCTTTCTTCAAGAGACCCATCTCACATGCAATGACATGCATAGGCTCAAAATAAAGGGATGGAGGAAAACCTACCAAGCAAATGGAAATCGGAAAAAAGCAGGGGTTGCAATCCTATTTTTAGACAAAACAAACTTTAAACCAACAAAGATCAAAAAAGACAAAGAAGGGCATTACATAATGGCAAAGGGCTCAATTCAATAAGACCTAACTATTCCAAATATATATGCACCCAACCCAGGAGCACCCAGATTCATAAAGCAAGTCCTTAGAGACCTACAAAGAGACTTAGACTCCCACACAATAGTAGGGTAAGACTTCAGCACTTCATTGCCAGTATTAGACAGATAATCGAGGTAGAAAATTAAAAAAGATATTTAGGACCTGAAAATGTTTAATTTTTAATGTTTGGGAGTACATAGTATATATATGTATATTTATGGGGTATATGGGATATTTTTATATAGGCATACAATGTGTGATAATCACATCAGGGTAAATGGGGTATCCATCACCTCATGCATTTATCTTTTGTGTTAGAAACAATCCAATTATACCCTTTTAGGTATTTTTAAATGTATAATTAAATTATTATTGAAATTTTGATGGTGATTGCATTGTCTGTAGATGGCTGTGGGTAGTATGAATATTTGAACAATATTAATTCTTTTAATCCGTGAACATAGGATATCTTTCTGTTTATTTGTTTCTTCAATATTTTAAATCAATGTTTTATAGTTTTCAGGGTACAGATCTTTCACCTCCATTGTTAAATTTATTTCTAAGTATTTTATTTTATTTGTTATTGTAAATGGAATAGTTTTCTTGCTTTCTTTTTTGAGTGGTTCATTATTAGTGTATAGAAATGTAACTGAGTTTCGTATGTTGATTTTGTATCCACCCACTTTACTGAATTTATTAGTTCTAACAGGTTTTTGGTGGCATCTTTAGGGTTTTCTTTTTTTTTTTTTTTTTTGAGACAGAGTCTCACTCTTGTTGCCCAGGCTGGAGTGCAATGGTGCAATCTTGGCTCACTGCAACCTCTGCCACCTGGGTTCAAGTGATTCTCTTGCCTTGGCTTCCTGAGTAGCTGGGATTACAGGTGTGTGCCACCATGCCTGACTAATTTTGTATTTTTAGTAGAGATGGGGTTTCACCATGTTGACCAGGCTTGTCTCAAACTCCTGACCTCAGGTGATCTGCCTGCCTCGGCCTCCCAAAGTGCTGGGATTACAGGCATGAGCCACAGTGCCTGGTGGGTCTTCTATATATAGGATTATTTCATCTGCAAACAGGGACAGTTAAACTTCTGCCTTTCCAATTTGGGTGTATTTTATTTTTCATCTTTTTGCCTAATTGCTCTGACTGGGACTTTTAGTACAATATTGAATAGAAGTAGTGAGAGTAGGCACCCTGGTCTTGTTTCAGATCTTAGAGAGAACTTTTTACTTTTGAGTTTGATTTTAGCTGTAAGCTTGTCATATATGGCCTTTATTGTGTTGAGGCACATTCCTACTATACCTAATTTGTTGAGAGCTTTTATCATGAAAGGATGTTGAATTTTGTTCCATGCCTTTTCTACTTCTTTTGAGATGATCATATGGTTCTTGTCCTTCATTCTGTTAATGTGGTATATCATATTATTGTTTTGGTTATGTTGAACCATCCTCGCACCTCAAAATCTCACTTGGTCATGATGAATCATTCTTTTAATGTGTTGTTGAATTTAGTTTTCTAATATTTTGTTTAGAATTTGTATATCTATATTCATCAGGGATATTGGCCTATAGTTTCTTTTCTTGTAATGTCTTGTCTGGCTTTGGTATCAGAGTAATGCTGGCCTCATAAATATGTTTAAATGTATTCCCATCTTTTCAATTTTTTGGAAGAGTTTGAGAAGGATTGGTATTAGTACTTCTTTAAAAGTTTGGTAGAATTCAGTAGTGAAGCAATTAGATCCTGGGATTTTATTTGATGGGAGACATTTTATTACTTATTCAATGTCCTTCCTTGTGATTGGTCTCTTCACATTTTCTTTTACCTCATGATTGAGTCTTAGTATGATGTATGTGTCTAGGAATTTATTCATTTCTTCTAGGTCATCCAATTTTTTGGCATATAACTGTTCGTAGTAGACTCATGATCATTTGTATTTGAGTGCTATTTGTGTAATACCTCCTTTTTCATTTCTGATTTTGTTGTCTTTTTTTTCCCCCTGATCTACCTAAGGGTTTGTTGATCTTGTTTTACCTTTTTAAAAAACCAACTTGGTTTCATTGAACTTTTCTTTTTTGTCTAGTCTCTATTTATTTCTGCTCTGATTTTTATTATTTTCTTCTTCCTGCTATCTTTTTGCCTAGTTTGTTTGTTTTCTAGTTCCTTGAGATGTAACGTTAGGCTGTTTATTTGAGATCTTTCTTCTTTTTTGATGGAGGCAGTTATTGCTAAGAACTTTCCTTTTAGAAGTGATTTTGCTGCATCCGATAAGTGTCAGGATGTTGCGTTTCTATTTTCGTGTATTTCGAGATATTTTTAAATTTTCCTTAATTTCTTCTTTGACCTTTTGGTTGTTTAAGAGCATGTGTTTAACTTCTTCACATGTGTGAATTTTCTGAAGTTCCTCCTATTATTGATTTTTGGTTTCATATTATAGTGGTTGGAAAAGATGCCTGATACAATTTCAGTTTTCTTAAATTTGTTAAGTTGTGTTTTGTAGCCTAACATATGATCTGTCCTGGAGAATGTTTCACTTGTGCTTGAAGAGAATATGTATTCTGCTGCTGTTGGATAGAATGTTTTGTACATGTCTGTTAGGTCTGTTTGGTATGAAGTGTAGTTCAAGTCCGGTGTTTCCTTATTGACTTTCTGTCTGGATTATCTGTCCACTATTGAAAGTGAAAATATTGAAATTCTTTGTTATTATTCTATTATAGTCTATCTCTCCCTTCATTTGTATCAATATTTGCTTTATATATATATATATATCTCTCTCAATATTTGCTATATATATATATATTTAGGTCCTCTGGTTTTGGTCATATATATAAATATATATATAAATATATATATTTAGCTATATTTATATCAGATAAAATGGATTAAAAGTCAAAAACTGTAAAATGAGACAAAGAAGGCCATTATATAATGATAAAGCAGTCAATTCTTCAAGAGCATATAACTACTGTAAATATATATATTATATATATATAAAAAACCAAAACCAGAGGACCTAAATATATATATATATTTAGGTCCTCTGGTTTTGGTTTTATATATATTATATATATTTATATAAATATAAATATATAAATATATATATTTATATAAATATAAATATATAAATATATATAATTATATATATTTATATAAATATAAATATATAAATATATAAATATATATAATTATATATATATTTAGGTCCTCTGGTTTTGGTTTTATATATATATATATTTAGGTCCTCTGGTTTTGGTTTTATATATATATTATATATATTTACAGTAGTTATATGCTCTTGAAGAATTGACTGCTTTATCATTATATAATGGCCTTCTTTGTCTCATTTTACAGTTTTTGACTTTTAATCCATTTTATCTGATATAAATATAGCTACACATACTCTCTTGGTTTCTATTTGCATGGAATATCTTTTTCCATCCTTTTATTCTTAATTTATATGTGTCCTTATAGGTGAAGTAAGTCTCTTGTAGGCAGAATATAGTTGGGTCTTGTGTTTTTATTCATTTAGCCAATCTGTCTTTTGATTGGAGAAGTTGGTTCATTTACATTCAAGGTAATTATTGATAGGTTTGGCCTCATTAGTGGCATTAAAAATTATTTTCTGGTTGTTTTGTAGATTCATTTTTTCCTTTCTCTTTTATGACTTTCCTTTGTAAGTGGATCATTTTCTCTAGTGGTATTTTTGATTTCTCACTCTCTATCTTTTGTATATCTACTGTAGCTTTTTGTTTTATGACTACTATGAGACTTATATAAAACATATTATAGTCATAATAGGCTTTTTTAAGGCTGATAACAAGTTAACTTTGATTGTATTACAAAATCCTACACTTTTGCCTCACCCATCTCTCTCACATTTTATACTTTTGCTGTTACAGTTTACATCTTTTTTTTTGTATATCCCTCAGCAAATTATTGTAGCTATTATTTTTAATAGTTTTGTCTTTTAACTTTCATACTAAAAATTTAAAGGATTTCTACACCATCATTACATTATAAAAGTATCCTGAATTTGAGGATGTAATTACTTTTATCTGTGAGTTTCATACTGTAATTTTTGTTTTAGTTTTTTGAGATGGAGTCTTGCTCTGTTGCCCAGGCTGGAGTGCAGTGGTGTGATCTTGGCTCACTGAAACCTCCACCTCCCAGGTTCAAGCAATTCTTCTGCCTCAGCCTCCTGAGTAGCTGGGACCACAGGTGTGTGCCACCACGCCTGGCTAATTTTTTCTATTTTTAGTAGAGAGGGGGTTTCACCATGTTGGCCAAGCTGGTCTTGAACTCCTGAACACAAGCAATCTGCCCACCCGCCTCAGCCTCCCAAAGTGTTGGGATTACAGGTGTGAGCCACTGCGCCCAGCCTCTAGTGTTTTTATGTTACTATTTTTTGTCTGTTTTTTAAGTTTAAAGTATTTCCTTTAACATTTCTTTTAAGAGGGTCTGGTGATGTTGAACTCACTTAGCTTTTGCTTATCTAGGAAAGTGTTTATCTCTTCTTTACTTCTGATGGACAGATTTCCTGGGCATTCTTGGTTGGCAGTCCCGTCCTCCCCTTGCACTTATATCACCCCACTCTTTCCTGGCCTGTAAGGTTCCTGCTGAGAAGTATACTGCTAGCCTTATTTGAACTCCCTTAAATGTGATTGCTTCTTTCCTCTGGCTGTTTTCAGAATTCTCTCTGTCTTTAATTTTTGACAGTTTGATTATAGTATGTCTTGCTGTAGTCTTACTTGGATTGAATCTGATTGATGATATTTATTACCTTCCTATACCTGGATATTTGTATCTTTCCCTAGATTTGGAAAGATTTCTGCTATTATTTCTTTAAATAAGCTTTCTGGCTCTTTGTCTCTTTATTCTCCCCCAAATCCTATAGCATGAATATTTGCTCTTCTGATGCTATCTGATAAATACCTTAAGCTTTTATTCCTTTTCATTCTTTTTCTTTTATTCTCTCTGACTGTATTTTTAAAGATAACTTGTCTTTGAGTTCATAGATTCTTTCTTCTGCTTAATCAGTTCTTTTTACTTCTCTATGGGTTTTAAATTTCATTCCTTGTATTTTTTGGCTCCCTAATTTCTTTTTTAAATATAATTTTAATCTTTGTTAAAGTTCTTGTTTTGGTCTTACAGTGTTTTCCTAATCTTATGGAATTATTTCTCTATATTGTATTGAAGTTTGCTGAGCTTCCCTAAAACAATTGTTTTGAATTCTTTGTCAGGCAGTTTGCATATCTCCATTTCTTTAGGGTCACCTACTGGGAAATTATTGTGTTCTCTTGGTAGTGGTATGTCTCCCTGATTTTTTATGTTTCTTGTTGCCTTATGTTAATCTTTGCACATTTGGTGGAACAGTCACCTCTTCTAGATTTTATGGGCTAGCTTTGCTGTGGAAAGTCCTTCTTTTATTGGGGGCTTCCAGGGAACTTGCTGGGTGGGGGATGTAGCAATTCTAGCACCAGTGAAGGTGCAGCTGTGTATGTCTCTGCAGCTCTGTCAGCTGAGGCCATTGTTGATGGAGATTGCGGTGATACTCAGCAGCTGATACCACAGTGGCAGTGAGGCTTTCTGGGTTTTCTGTGTCCATAGTGGCAGTGGCAGTGAGGATTGTCCACAGTGGCAGTGAGGGTTTCTGAGTTTTCTATGATAATGGCAGCTAAGGGCCTCCTGATTTCTTTTTCTTTCACTGAGGAAGTTGTGGCTGAGGGGATTTCTATTGGCACTGGATTTGGCTTGCAGGCCCACTCGCAGTTTGGTGTGGCACTAGTGTCTGATGAGTGGTGCCCATGGAGCAGCCATGGAGCTGAGGCCTGAAGCACAGGCACAAAAGGAAGGAATATGGCTCTGGGCTCTGGGGTGTAATGGCACTAGTGTCCAGTGTGCAGGCACTCTCACTGCCACACTGGTAACAGTATGTAAAGCTCAGATTCTTGTAAAGTAGCTGGGGAGTCAAAAACTAGAGCACAAATGTGTGTAGTTACAGTGGTTTTGGAGTCAGAGCAGGGCCTAGCTCACTGTGGTGGCTGAGCTGGTGCCTGGAGTGCAGCCATGCACAGCAAGAGCTTAACTCTAGGTTCTGGAGTACAAATTAGCTTGCTAGTAAGCTCCAGTGTCTGAAATGCTCCAGTGTCTGAAATGTGGACAAACCCAGTGCAGCCACAGGACCCAGGTCTAGAGTGTGAGGACTCAAGAGGTGTCCAGAGTTGAGGCACATAGGGGATTTGAAGAGTTGGTGGCTTCTTTCCCAAAGCAGCTCAACAGTGGCCACTTCTTGGGTTGGTGAGGTGTGTGTAGCTGTGTCTTCCTCTCTGGGGTTCCCTGTGAAGAATAATGGTTTGTTATTTCAGTGGCAAAAGATATTGTTGTCATCTGCAGAGCAGGCTGCTGAGGACCATGGTGGTTTTCACCACATGGCTGATTCAGACAGCCTCTGCTATTCTTCTTTGTTCTGGGCAATATCCTGGCATCTCAGGTATACTGATCTTACCAGTTATTTATTTTCTGTGTGTATATTTTTTTTTTTTTTTTTTTTGCTCCACTGTATTGTTGCAAAATCTTAAATAGGATCTTGGGGACTCTCTGGGGTTATTTTGTTTGGAGATAGCTGTCTATGTTTATTTTGGGGGTGCTAAAGGGAGAAAGCTGATATCTCCTACTCTGCCATTGTGGTTACATCCCTATTATTCATTTATTCTTTTAAACACCAATTCAACACTTGCTCTAATGGACTGGGCACTGAGTATATATGGTACAGCATAGACTCAGGCCCTTCCTTAATTAAGTGAGTTTTTAAAATAAGTTTACAAACAGGAGTATGACATTATTGGCACTAGCAAATCTAATCATGTAACCCCTCTGCCCAGAGTTTTTCCAAGGGCTTCTAATTGACTATGGGATGAAATATCACTCCCTTTGCATGCAATCAAAGGCTTTCATGACCTAGACCTTTCTCTGTCTATGTTCAATTTCTCTACTTCCCACCCCCATCTTTAGCAATTGGTATTTTAGAAAACGCTAAACTAATTCCCCAGAATGCATTGTGCTGTTATTGTTGTTTCGTGCCCCTACATATGGGGTGTCCTCCCTTGGAATATCCTTTTTTTCCCCATAAGATAGACATGGGGTTTCTTTCTACTAGAATTATATGCCCCTTGTAAAACAGCTGTCTTATGATTACTTACCAGTCTCTATTGTCTTTATAATTTTTTTGAGGGTGGGACTGTATGGTTGCCTCTTGTTTTACCCTTGGCCTCTAGTATAGTTTTAAACACATCCATTAAGTCAATATCTACTGCCTTAGGGACAGGAGATACAGTGGCAAACAGACAGGGCTCCTGCTATTAAGGAGTTACTAAACAAGGAAACAAATAAATGGGATGATATTTGATAGGAGCTATGCAGGAAATAGAAAGGATCTATTTAACCCTTTGATATCGTTGATCCCATGATAGGGAATGATGGTGGTAGGTGGAGGGAGACGCTCATTTAAATAGGCATTTCAGGGAAAGCCTACTGAGGAGGTGATATCTGAGCCAAGGTCGAAAGTATGAGAATACAACCACACAAAGAGCTTGGGGGAGTGTTCAAAGCAGAAGAGAAAGCAAGTATTTGATATGTTACGGGAACCAAGAGAAGACCAGTGTGGTTGAAGCACAAGGGGAAGAGTGGTTTGAGATGTGTTTGGAGAGGTGGGCAGGAGTTGGATCATGCAGATTTTTGTCCACCTTCAAATATTTCTTGAACTGAATGTGTCAAGCCTGAAATCAAATTCTGCATATTTTGTCCTTATCCTCCAGCATAGCCTTAGGCTTCATTTCTGTCCAGCCATGTTCCCACTGGGCCCACTGCAATAAGAGTAAGAGTGTCATACATTTCTCTCCAGTTTTATTAGTGGGATTTTACCAGATCTGGAAATATTAAAGGAAGGAAATTGTTTTCAGTGTTTGGTCTTATGAGTAGGCCTTTAACAACAGCTATATCATAATGAATTCAGGATGATGTGAATGATGATTGCAGAGGAACTGGATATGCACAGTTCATACAGACCTCTAAGTAAAGCTTAGAGCTTGTTTCATTTGCTTCTGGTTTTTATCTCAGTATGATCCAGCAACCTAAAATAATGAAAGAAGAGCTCCATTTCCAGTGACCAGTTCAGTCCCTGCACTAGCAGAAAGTTAGTGTAGAATCCAATGCAAAGATCACATGTAAATTCTAGAAATTTTACTACATTTTTTTTTTTCAGAGATGACAATTGAATTGCCTGCTTTCCTTCCTTCCTTCTTTCTTTGTTCCTTCCTTCCTTCTTTCCTGAGCACTGAAGGATGTAAGTGCTGGTTTGAAGAATCTAAAAGGCTTCAGGGTAACAGTGAAGTGGATGACACATTCTTCTTCCAGCTGCTGCTGTTCACAACACTTCTGACAGTTAAAATACATCACACATTCTCTTGTCCTTTTAATGTAAACATTTACTGTTTTAAGTGGACTATAGAATCAAACCAAAATAGAAGGATGCAGACTGATATTTCAGAGGTGAAGCTAAGCACTAGACTAAATTAAATAAGAGTAATTTGCAATCTAACACATAGTTATAATACATATTGTACATTATACTCTGTTTGTCCCTGGGAAAGATTAAACAGAGGGCTTTCATTGCTTGCTGTATTTTTACAGCCTGTTACTAGAAAAGAATTTCATATAGAACAGGCAAAATTTTGAATTGGAATTAAGTTAAAAATAAATGGAAAAAGTAGTAAGGTCAGGGTAGCCTCCTTGGTGTTGATTTTCTCCTATGCTTAAGCATTATCTGAAAGTCAAGAAAATGATCGCATCTCTAGTTTTTGTTGTTTGTTAATTTCCTCAGGAAAAACTTGACCTCCTTCTTTCTTATTACGTTGGCATCTGTCTTAAGCCTTTGCCTTCAATTCTTATAGCTTCTTTCAAATTGTATTAAATTTGAAGACTAAGAACCTTCAAAATGACTCACATTTGAATCCTGGACCTACTCCTAAGCTGACCTGTTCCAGTTTTTAAAAATGGATGTGAAATTTTGCTTAGAATCCTAGAAGTTAAAAATGTGACATCCTACAGAATGCCACTTCATACAGGAAAGTCTGGTGCCCTTAAAGTTAGTTTTACCCTGAGAGGAAAACTTAGAAATGAATACAAGTTCAAGTTTGCTCAATTTCTTGTTTTGCTTAAAATTTGCCTACATAACACATAAATTCATCAAACTCCTTTCCTAGTGACAATACTTCATTAGATTACTTTAGTGAGTATTCAGGAGATTTTCATCTTATGAGTCATAAAATTCTTTTATTCCCCAAAGAATTTCCGGTGTCTGATTGGAATTTCACGTCTTTGTAGTTTTAGCTGGACTCTTTGAAGCAGTTACTTCCTAAATGACTGTATTCCTGAGGCCTGCATGTAATACCTGGGGAGCCGGGTCACAGGTTGACTCCTGTTTTTCAAGAAAATTGAAAAATCAATCTCTTTCATTGCTTTAGTCTTAGTAATTTTATTCAGAAATTTTCTTAAACTTTTTAACCTCCTCCTGTCACGACAGAGAGGTTTTCACTTGCTGCCTATACAGTTTCCAGCATTAATTTTTTTGTGCCTACTTAGGCCCGTTTCTGTCTATTTCTGTGAATACATCCCAGCGATTTAATGTTAGTGTGTTTCTTGCCTTTCCTGTCAGGTTTTCATCACTCGCTTGGTATAAAGGAAAAGGGGATAGAATTACAAATATACTGGACCATGTAGCTATCGATGAGAAATGTCTTCAGATATCCTTTTACTTTTTTCTTCTTCTTCTTTTTTTAAAGTTCTTTTTGAAGGAGGTGAAAGTCAGGTTATAGTGGAAAGCCAGAACCATTGTGTGTTCCTATTTGAAAAATCCTGGGAAGTGAACATGATACTTTTTGACATGCGAGTTTCAGAAATTCTTAGTGATTATTATAATACACACTCCGCTTATGTGCAGAGCTTCATCTGCATGCACAAGTCTTTGTGTGTTTTAAAAGATAATGCCTAACTCTTCTGTTTATAAATGGCAGTAGCTGAGTATGCACAGAAGAGACTGAAGTCTAAGTCTGGATGTGCTATTTGGCTACATTCAAACAGCACGGGACAAACACAAAATGTAAGGCTAGTAGAATATTAACACTAACAAATTATTCGGAAGTTGGTTATTAGGAAATCTTTCACTAGACTTCAGTATCTTTGGTTTCTTTAAGAACAAATCTAAAATTTTACCCCAAAACTAGGTAGTTATATATTATTTGTATTATGGCTCCTTCAACACATAACTTTTTTAAACTTTTAAATCAATAAAAGAAGGGATTCTGTCTATAAAACACAAAGGAATACACCAAGTTAATGTTTTAGTTGATTAGTATATTATTTTGAGAGTAGAAAAAAATCAATGCAAAATTACTTGCTATTCACATATATGCAGAAAATGTAAGTCCTTGGAATGTAGCGCACATTATCATTACATAATCTATATCCATATGCTGTTTATAACAAGCTGAAATGTTATACCCTTGAGAAAAGAACCAGATTCTGGCACAGGACTGTTTTGTGGCAAGGAAAGATGAATGGATTCCAAAATTTTAAAAGGGGGAAAAAGCTTGATGGTTCCACAAAAAATAAGAGAGTTGAAATGGGGATTTAGAGATATATATGTTAACACAAGCTGACAATTAAAGCAATTAATTTCCTTCTTTATCTATATCCCCTCCTAGCTCTTCTAATCCTGACTAAGGTAAATGGATTGACTCACCTTTTTAGCAGATGAAGATAGGAACAAAGATATCTGGCATTACAGCCTGTCTCCCCATCCCCCGCCATCCCCATTTGTAGCTTTTTTTTTTACAGATGTTTTTTTCCATCAGTTAGAATAGTTAGTTCTTAAAGCAGTTAGAGACAGATCTGTACCAGTCAGAGAAGCAGTGGTTCAAGCCTGTTGGCTTAATTGCTTTGAGTATGTTGCTAATGATGCTAGGGCCACATGTTAGATAGCCAATGTGAGCGTTTTTATGCAGTGGAAAAGGTCTTTCTCCAGACAAATATTGTACCTCTAATCCTTTTATGAGTAAATCTGAGATAAAGGGATTTGTGAATTTGTCAGTGACTCATTAAAAATATATTCTGAGTCTCTTAGGATAGCTATTATTAAAAAACAACAAAATAATAAGTGTTGGAGAGGATGTAGAAAAATTGGAATCTTATACATTACTAGTGGGAACGTAAAATGGTACACTCAATGTGAAAACAATATGTCAGTTCCTCAAACATAGAATTACCATATAATCCAGCAATTCCACTTGTAGTTATATATCCAAAAGAATTGAAAGCAGAGACTCAAACAAGTATTTTTTCTCCAGTGTTTATAGCAGCATTATTCATAGTAGCCAAAAGGTATTTTTTTCCTTGACTCTTTTCATTTTAGTTTCTTCTGTTACAAATTTATCTTTCTTTAAAATTTCTTATGGAGTCATATTCTGTTAAAATTTTCTTTAGAGTGTGAAGTATTTGTGGTTTGATTTCTTTTCTGTTTTCTGGGATAAAACTTCCAGAAAAAAACTTCATCTTTTTTCTCCAAGTTCCTCTTAGAATTAAAAAAAATTTTTTTTAATTGTCCATGGTATTCAGTGCAACCACAATTTTCTAATGTCAAATTTCAGTAGTTCTTCTGGTCTCAGTCTTCTGCAGTACCTCACACCATCATGCACAGAATGGTGTGAGGGAGATACTTTACACCATGGCCCACAGACCTGGGAATTATCACTCTGGCCTTTCTGAATTTCATCACCCTCCTGCTTCACTGTGATGGCCTTTCTCCAAGGTTGTTGTATGATATTGACAGCTTTCCTAGCTTTCAGGACTGAGAAAATATTTGTCTTTTCAAAAATTCATTTTGTTTCATTTAGTTTCTGCTTAGGGAAATCTTTAAGTCTCTACACTGCTCCCTTCCCCAGGGTTGCTATTTGGGTTTATATTTTGCATGTCTCCAAGATTCTCTCTTAGCTTCCTATCCTGCAGCCCAACAAGAGATGACCCATTCCACTTGTATATCTCTGGTGCCTCACTAGATGTGGCAGTTCAGGTTTTCTGAACCACCTGATCTGCAGGGAGTACTTGATCGCTTCCTTTATTTTCAAAGATCTTGGCATATTCTTTTGAAATCCTCAGTGGTGGAGAGTCTTTGCACTTTGAGGTGCTTACTTTTCTAAGTGTGAACAAATTACCCTTGCAGCAGTCTTTTCTGGAATCTTTTGGCTTAAGGGCTCCTCATTTAGTGTATGGGGTCCGTCCTTTCTCCATTTTTTCTTTTTTTGAAAATTAGACAAGTAGAATCTTACTGTCTGCTTTGTATCCACACCTAGGAGCTAGACCTACACATCTATGTCTACATTTCATTTCAAGCTCTTGACTCAACCCCCTAATTTCAGTCCAGCTCCTTTGGAATTGGCATTCCTCCTTTGATCCTTCTGCCCCAACTCTGGTGTCTGTCTCCTATAGGATTTGGCTGAGATCTGCCCTTCTACCTCTGTTCTAGAATATCCTTTAGATCACTTTGTCCACCCAGGGTGCAGGCAGTTTAATATCTAGTTGAGAAGATAAGTCCAACATGGTAAGACAAGAGACAATAATATGAACTATCAGCAAGTAAGTTTTATTGTATAATAGGTGCTGATAGGTGTCATAGCCATTCAGAAATAGTGAAGAATATTTATGGAAAGCTTCAGTGAACAGATGGGACTTGAAAAAGATATTAATAAACGTTGGGACTTGGAGTTGTAAAAATTCCAGTCCAGTGAAGGAACATGAATGAAGGAAGAAGGTGGGAAGGAGCTTGGCATATTGATGCAACAATGAAGATTTCCTCAAAATACTCTATTTTCCTTCCATTAATGAGATAGTAAATAGGAGGCTCTTGAAGATCGTTTCCATCTGGAGGTTACTATCATGTAAATTCCTTACATTTGTGTAGTGATTAGCTATTTTAAATGCACTGATATAATTATATCATTTGGTCTTTGTAACAGCTTTGTAAAATCACAGAAGAGTAAATCACATCCTAAGTATCTTGCCAGAAATTTCATTGCTCATGCATAGTAGAGCCGGGATCGATTTAGGCAGTGAGAATCTTGTGTCTGGGAGACCAGTTAGATGTTATCTAGACAGAAAATGGTGAGGCTCCAAGTTTTGATGGTGGCTGTGGAATGGAGAGGAAGGGATGGAAATTAGAGGTACACTCCATAGCACTTAATGACTAAGTGGATATAGGAGTACCACATGTGTGCTTTGAATATTGGTAACTAAAAGAGTTGTGATGCCATAATTAAGAGACAGGAAAATATATGTAAGTCAAGTCCCTGATTTGTAATTTGAAGCCCATTTCTTTTGTTGTATAAGAGGTGGTAAAGATCTCTTTCTGACTCATTGCACCTTGTTTAAAATTTTTTGTTGCTTTTCCATCTTTTGGCCAAGATCAAATCTATATTTTAAAATGTTTTTCATATGTTTCAAGACTGTTTTGAGTTTACTCTTTAGTATTTTCTCTGCCAGGCTATGTAATCCTAGTTGCTAGTTTATTTAGCCATTTCTATAGGGATGTTTTTAATGCTTTTATTATATTTGTGATTGTTTTCTGAATCTTTGCCAGCTTCTCCACGTATCTCTCTGATGTTAAATTCAGATTTGGTCATAATATTTTGTCAGAGCTATAGTCTGAGCAATATTGATTTTGAACAAAGAGTAGTACATCAAGTTTCTTAAAATTTGTACACCTGTTTGTTCACAGCAGTATAATGTTACACTACACTGATGACCCAGATTCGGGTTATATTTTCTGTAAAGCACTTTGAAAGATTTTGATAACATTTTGTGGCGATTTCTAGGAAAGATTTGATAGACTTGGAGGCAACATTTCTTCTACTCTGAAAGGTAAAGGTCTTGACATTCATTTCTCATAAGAAAGGAATTTATCAAAGTAGCAATAAAAGATAAGGCTGGAGTTAGTAACCCAAGGTCTGTGAACCCTGAAGCTTGGTATATGTATTTGGATTAATTTTTTTCTAGGGAGAGTCCAGATATTTTGTCCATTTTTTCAATAATAGATGTGGCATACAATTAAACTCTATCTTCCATGCTTTTTCCATTTAATACATCCTACTTAGAAAAGTTACATAGTGAAAAATGATTATATTCTAGGAAAAGTCATGATAGTACAGCCCAGGTAGGAATGAGAAGTTTCAATATAGTGTCCCTGGAATATTCAGGCATAGGCTTTAGATAAGGAGTTCTTAACCTGGGGTCCTTGAATTAAACTTAGAAGGTCCATTAATTTCGATGGGAAAAAAATCCATATTTTATTTTCACTAATCACAATTTCCTTTAATTATGATATATGTTACAGATAACCCACAGAAGTACCTATAAGTTTGTCACCAATAGAAACCACAGATGTTTTCATATCATAATACAGTCATCACAGATATCTCAAAATAACATTTACACTAATTACTACTTCCAAATTATGATAATTAGTAGATCCACCATTAAAGCTTGTTATGTAATGTGTTAATAAAGAAGCACATTTTTACTATATAACGCATTTGTTTTTTTTCAGTATTTTGATAGCAGTATTTAAAGATCATTTTTCCATTGTAATCCCATATATTTGTTCTCATGCATTTAGAAACATTTTCCTGTAGGCTTTGCCAGACTTCCAAAGGGTCTGGAACAACAATAAAAATTCAAGAAACCCTGATTTGGGTGTTATAGCATCATTTCATCATTTCTAGAGTTTTTTAATTCACTGAACATTAAGCAATTCAGGATTTCATTACATAATGTTGTTTATTGAGAAGAAAATTTACAAAAATCATTAATCATCTGGTAGAATGTGAACTTTTCTAGCTTTCAGAAATGTTTCTAGCTTCTTACTATTTTATTTCTGTTCATCACTAGTTATATTCTGTAATAGACTGTCTCAACTTGTCAACTCTCTGAGCTGCCACAGAGATTGTTTGGTGTAGGATTTAGAAGAAAGAATTTTGGAGACAATCTTGGATTTACATGCCAACTTCACTTAACGGTGCACAGTAAAGTGGCCTTGTGAAAGGTACATAATAATCTCTAAACCCCAGTTTCTTTACCTGTAAAATGGGAATAAATAGGATGTGTACACAATATATACGACAATAAATGTAAAGCACTTAGCATAACATCACAAATAATAACAATAATACTCATTGGAGATGGTCCTGTGTGTGGCCTTATACTTTCTATTCCAGTTTTTCTGAACCTCTTGAGCTAAATAGTGACAGTAATTTTGGTATGGACAACTTGAGTAAAGTTTTTGCCCCGTGGACTAAGGGGCCAGAGAGCAGCGTCAAAAAGCATGATGGCAGGATTTTGAATGTGACAGATCAAGGAAGGAGTTTGACTTAAGGAGATTTATGGACTTCAAGAGTAGAGATCGGCATAGCCACTTCTAAGTGGCTTCTTGCTCCCGGAGACTAAGAAGCAGCTAAACATCTGAGCTGCATCACTGTTCGTGACAGGAATTTTGGGTACAGGAGGCTTTTTCTTATTCTTTATCCTCTTATTCTCTCAGCAAGATCTGGTAGTTCATCTGTGTCTGGATTTTCACTACCTGTAGGACTACCAGCTTTTGGATTATATTAATAACCAGGCCTGAACCCAAGTGAGACAAAAAAGAAAAATAACAACATATCTAAGGGAGTCCTGCAGTGAGACAGGATCAGTCTGAACAAATAGACACATATCTGATAAAACAGAATGCCTACAGTAGACAGATGACAACTAAACCAAGAAAAAAAAAAGCCAGCTGTCATGACACTGTTTGCCTAATCCAGTTATACTCATCCCTTTTGCCAGGGCAGAAGTGAATATTCCCCAGGTGAATAATAATTGATCTAAGCCAATCATAAAATTCCATTTCCCTTGTCAGTGGTTGATTTCAGTTGGACAGATGCTCCATTCCTGATCAGTTGGATCTGAGAGATTTTTGCTAGAAGTTTTGCTAACTAACAAAATGAGACACACTGGCTGAAGTGCTCCATTTTTCACTAGATGTTGTTTTGTCTGCCTGTGGTGTCTGGAATTACTGTAGCCGTTGTGTGACCATGAGGGGGATATCACTGACATTGTGAGGAGGGCAGACATTGTCCCTGATGAGATAATTATGCCACTGACTTGACCAACATGGAACCACTTAAATATAGATTCCTTGTTATGTGAAACAATAATTCCTTTATTGTGTAAGGCACTTTTATTTGTGTTATTTATTTCTTGCAGCTGAAAAATTCTTTCTGATACAATTAAGGGAATTCATGTCTAGTCCCCAAAAAGTGTTTTGGAGATTTGAAAAGATCGTGATTTCCCACCTAAACAATTCAGTAGGTGAGTTGAAGGAAGCCACTGCTGAGACCAAAATTTGTTGCCTAGAAGATCAAATGGAAGAATATCTCAAAGCACAGAGCAAAAACACAAAGAGGTATAAATCTTGAAAGAAAAATTAAGAGACTTGGAAGATAGATCCAGGAGGCTTAACATGCAAATAATCAAAACTTTTTGGGGGACCTATAGAGCAACTCAAGTCTACAGACTGAATAGGCTCACTAAATTCTACATAGGATTAATGAGGAAGGTAAAGCCTAGCAAGATGATACTCCCGAACTTTAAGGATAAACACAAAATCTTATAAGCTTCCAAATTTACAATAGAAGTGTTAGGTTAGCATTCAGTTTCTCATCTGCAATCCTGGAAAATAGAAAGACAGCAGGATAACATCTACAGATAACATCTACAGGAGAGGAAGGCAGAGTGGAGGAAAATGAGAGTTTTCCAAAGGCTTTATTTTACTTGGGTGGGAGGAAAGGGAAGCAGAAAAGGGAGGATATAGCATCTTGATATGGAAGACAATGGGTCTTTATGGAGGAAATGGTATCTGATTTTCCAATAACAGTAGATAATTCTTTGTTTGTGAGCACACACACACACAAAGGAAAATCATGTAATAATGGGCAAGAATGGAATGAATAGGAATTTCATCTGAATAGCAGAAAAAGGGGGACAAGCACAACATAAAATGGACAAATATAAGGAAAAATGAAAGGAAAATAGGTATGTCTCTTGTTAAGTCAAATATGAATGAACTGAATTCTCCCATTACAAGACAGATTATCAGAGATTGAGTTAAGTTCTAGTTATTTGCTACTTACAAGAAGCAAACAAAGTATAAAGAAAGCTTTATGGTTAAAACATACTAGGCCAAGGCAAACAAAACAGAAAGCAGAAATGGCAATATTAATATCAGACGGAGTGAAAATTAAGCTAAAAAGTACAGAGGATAAAGGGGAATTATGTGATAATAAAAAGGTACTATTCACGAAGAGTACAAAGCAATCATAAACCTACAGGAATAAATTAACATAAATAATAAATATATGAATAAGAATCTTAGAAATGAAAGAAAACTTGATTTAAAAATACATAGTTACAGTGGATAACTTTGATCTCTCTCTCAGATTGAGACATATGTGTAGTCAAACTAAATAAGGATAGAGGATAACCCAATAGTACAATCAACTTTTTTTAATAGATGAAGTATCTTTCAAATAAAAAACATCTTTCAAATAAGAAATATAGTTTTGTATTCTCATGAAACATTAGAAGATGATATATCATGTATGTGGCTACAAGGAAAATCTTAAATTTTAGAAAGTAGAGATTTCGTATAGCCCATATTTTTATAATAATCCAATGAAACTAGAGATAAATATCTAACTCTATGGGGTACAATAAACATTAAACTTAAAGGAAATGTTGTAATCTTGAATACCTTCATTATTATAGAAAAAAGATGAAAAATAAAGAAACTTTATAAAAAGAACAATAAAAATGCTAGGAAGATGGGAATAAAGATAAAAGCTAAAACTAATGAAACAGAAAACATCAAACAGGAGTAGAAAGAATAAGTGAATCCAAAGATGGTTTTTTGAAAGATCAAAAAAATAGATTAACTCATAATAAACCTGGTTAAAGAAAAAAACCTAGAGCAGAAATATTTATGATATTTACGAAAAAGAAATACAGTGGTAGATACTTGCCTTTCCTGATATAAGACCAGTCTGTGAAGCCACCATAATAAACTTACATTGGCATAGGGATAGACAAATAGATTAGTAGAGCAGACTCGTAGATAACAGTGTAAACGACAGTTTATAAACATGGTATTTCAACTCAATTAAAAATGAACAGTTTAAAACTTATTGGTAGCCCGATTGGCATTCTGTTTAGAAGAAAATAAAATTATAATACTATAGCATATACTTAGTGAAATTCCTGATTAAGATCTGAATGCAAAACAAACATCCTATATGAAAATATAGGATACTGTATGTGTAATTCAAGGGGAGGAACTCTTTTTAACTAAGTCTAGTAGCCCAGAAACCGCAAAAGAAAGGGACAGGCATATTTGAATAAAATAATCAAAAGCAAAGTCAAATACAGTAACAATAGATATAGAAGAATAATTATAATGCAGATGTTAGTAATTAATATCTGTAATTTACAAAGAACTGTTATCAATTAAGAAGAAAACTGTTATCAATTAAGAAAATTAAGAAGAAAACAATTTCTTCTTAATTGTGTGAAACAGCCATTACAAATAACAATGCATAAAAGTTTAGTAATACCTTCCTGAGACTTTTGTAATTTTTTAAACACTAAAAGGAAGCCAAATATCAAAAGACTATATAATGCTCTAATAGTGCTACAGTGCTTTATGTTTGTGGATGCTGACTAAGGCTTCCAAACTTTTGTGCCACCCAACTAGATAAGATCAGAGATTTCATAGGTGCCCACAGTATACTACCAAGAAATAGTAACCTATGGATTACTCTGGTCTAGTGACATAAGTAGTAATAAATACTTGAGAGGTGATGTTTATTACAAATATCTGAGATATATACATTGATTGATTGTAATATCATTTTCACAATTTTTGTTAATATTTTCTTCAGCCCCAGGTTGGCTCACTTATTTAACAAGTTATCTATTTAGTGCCTACTCAGTACTAAGGGGCTATATCTTTTGCCTGTTAATCATTTACCATTTAGTGGAGTAAGACTTAAATATTACTGCCCAACTGACAAAATAATATGTCAAAGTGTAGGTCATGGATTATATTATGGGTATGCTTGGACCTTTATTGAATTTCATTTTTTTTTGGTAACAGAGGTCTGGTGGACACATTAAATATGACTACAATACCATAGTGTCTTTGCCAAATTTATCCGTCTGAGATTCAACACTCTTCATGTGATGACATCTAATTTTAATGCATTTGAAGCTTGTCAGTGGTCAGTTTTAAAGCCATTGAAACCATCAAATTGCAAGGGCTCCTTGTACCTACAGGTCTTGATGCAGGACCCCGGCTCTATGAACTTAGTTGTAGTTCTCTGAGGTGCTCCTAGAGCTGTCAATATGAGGAGTGGTAAGTAGGTTACCTTCAATGAGGTTTCCTGGAATGTAGGCAGTTGTTTGGGATTTAGAGAAGACTGTCATCGGGTGCCAAACTCTTCAACAAATATTAATAAGTTACCTGGAGACTCTATAACTAAATCGGCTACAAAGACTTGTATCTGTGTATTTTAAAACCAAAGCTACTATTGTCTTTAAATTCCAGATTTCCAGAGTAACAGGAACGTATATAGAAAATTCATTCAACCAAAATGTATTTGAGGAGTTTGGAATACACTGGGAACAAAACAATTATCTTTCCCTTCCTGGAGCTTACATTCTAGCTGAGAAAATAAAGACAGGAGACAAAAAGCATAATAAACAGTTATGATATATTAGAAAGTGATACATATGTGACAAAATAGAGCATTGGGGGTTGGCAAAGATTTCCCTAAAGGATTTTAAAAAGAAGGGGTGGTAATAGAGTATGCTTTGGTTCGATGAAGGTTCCTTCATGCCTTTTCGATGTAATCTATTAAACAAATTTAATATATTAGGGAATGTACAGTATTTGCTAAATTGCTTCAATTTTGCCATGTATCTGCCTGCCACAAAGGCAAAACACCATTTGTCATATAAACAATTCTAAGTAATTATTTTGTCCTAAAATATTTGTTCTTAATAGCTTTTCTGAGCAATGTGTTCTGTTTCTAAAGATAGTTGAAAACTGTATTTTCAAGAATGGTTTTCAGAATTTAAATTTTAGTAGGTGGACTAAGTTTTGACATATCATAAAAAGGTGTTGTAGATCAGTGAATGATCATAGAAGATTTATGAAAACAGGGAAATTTAGGTTTAGTACTTAAAATATATATAATAGAATAAAGATCTAAAGCCTATTCAGAAGTTGGAGAGGTTTCAGTTAGAGAAAAATGTCAGGAGAAAATTTAGATAAGGGAAAGAATGTTGAGACTTAATTGCCCCTCAGAAGTAATCTTACATTTTCATCAGGTACATATATTTATGAGAGGAATTACTCTGACATTTTTGATAAGTACCCAACCAAAAAATGTAAGTAATAGTTTGTCTTAGAGTCCCAAATAATGCTTTGTAGTGAATAGCCCTAATTGAGAACTGCAGTTGAATGGATCATTATTTCATTTTTAGTCTGAATTGCATGTTGCTGGGAGTAGAATCTGTATTTCTTTGAATTTCCCCATCCTATATCTCACTTGGTATTTTTAAGGTCAGTTAAGCACAGTAAATAATCTTTGCTCAGCAAGCAACCCACATCACCATCTTCCTGTCTGATGTAGCTAATAAATTCTAAGCAAACTTCAAACTCCTTGTGAAGCTTCCTAATGGATGCCTCACTGGACTGAAGAGCTTTTGGAAGCAAAATAAAATAATCATCTAAAGTTGAATGTTTTTGGATCAAGGTTACTAGGTCAACACTAAATTTAAAACCATTTTGAGAGACATTTTTTAATGGCACTTAGAAATTATGGCTAAAGATCAGGCTGTTACATGTGATGTAGCTCAGGTCCTTTGATGCTAAAGGTCTACAACTGACTTCTGTGTAAGATGTATTTTTAAAAACATTAACTGTGATTTAAAGTAGCAAGAGACAGTGTTCAGGCCAGGGAAAATAAAGTCTCCCTCTCCAGGTTTTTGGTTGAAATGGTTTGAGTTCAGTAATTTTATTGAACCTGAAAAAATATTATTAATAGCTGCCTTCACAAAGGGAAATAGGGAAGCTGGCCCCTGTCAATTCCTGCTTAGGAGTTGCCGAGACATTTTGAGATTGCAAGAAAACTGTGGATGAAATCCATACCAATTAGAGATCCTGTGTGTTTGGAACCATTTAAAAATGTTGTGCAGGGCTCAAAGGAATTAGTAAAGCTTGCTGCAGTACAGCTACATTATTAATCTCCAAAGAGAATAGATACCAGATGTTCACAGTGCCCAAGGACACCTCAGTGTTCTTGACAGCCTTAGTCATATTGTCCTCAAACAGATTCAAATGCCTGAAATGATTATGGGTGATAAGGCTACACCGTTTGTACATCTGAACTTGTTAATAATTTTTTGAAGAAATGCACTATTTTTGATAGGCAGGAAAAGTAAACATGATAAATTTGATATTTGTAAAAAAAATGTCTAAAGCAAAACAGTAGAAATTCTTTGCCTATTTTTAAAAATGTTTTTTCACTTGACCTAGTGATAGCCATATTCAGGCTAAGTGATTATCTTTTTGTGTGTGCATGCTTAAACAAAATAAATTTACTTCACTGAGTTCTGGAGGCTGGGAAGTCCAAGATGAAGGAGCTCACTGATTCAGTTCCTGGGGAGGGTTCTCTATCCTGGCTTATAGGCAGTCATCATCATTTTTTTTTTCTGATTTTTTATTGTGGTGAAATACACATAAGAAAATTAGCATGTTAACTGTTTTTCAGTGTACAGTTCAGTGGTATGAAATACATTCACATTGTTGTGCAACCATCACCACCATCCAACTTCAGAACTCTTTTCATCCTGTAAAAAGGAAACTCTGGACCCCTAAATAATAATGCTCCTTTCCATCTTCCCACCATCCCCTGGCAACTATCATTCTACTTTCTGTCTCTGTAATTTTGACTGCTCTAAGTGGAAGTTATTACCTTTTAATTCAGTCATATATTGTAAATATAATGTAAATAATGAAATATGTGATATTTTCTTTATAATTCATTTAAGAAATATTTCCATGAGCTTGGTGTTGAAGTTGTAGTAGTTAATAAAGTAATCATGGTCTCATAGTACTTAGTGAAAGAAGCAAACATTAATCAAAAATTACCCATATAAATAAATAATTGCAAACCATGATACATGGCTTAGAAAGAAAGTACTACTGGGTGCTGCAAACATGTTTGACCTGGGAACCTGACCTAGAATTAAAGCTCCAGCCATATTGATTGAGCACCTACTTTGTGTCAAAAAGCAAAACAGATTACAATGGTCATTTAAGACATTACAGCCATTGACTCTCAGTTTGGTGGACCACAAGATAATTAGGAACAACAACAAACAAATTAAAAATAAAATAAAAATCAAAAAGATTCTTGTAGTCTTTCTTCAAATATGGCTTCTGTTCAGTATCCTTTGGAGCATTTGAGTAATGCTTAAGTTTTTTTAACATGTCTAAATATTTTTATATCACTAATTTTATTGCAAAAATTCCATTAGGAAAGTAATATTGTAACATTTGAACACTTCAGAAAACAGAGAAAGATGGGATGAGTGATAGGGACCTTGATTCCAAATATCTTAAAATAAACCTCATTGTGTTCTTCCTGTAGCCTTCCTTCCCTGCAGGCTGTAAAAGAGTAGTCTCTGTTCACTGTCTTCTTCACTATGCTTTCCAATCTAATACTCATTGTTGAAATCTGCAGTGTCTCTCAGGTCTTACTTAACTTGTCCTTTCTATAGATTATGTGACTGCTGTCTGTCCTCCATCCTTAAGCAATTTTCTCCTTTTTCAGACTCTGTCCTGATTCCCTTGTCCTCTTCCTATTTCTGGAAATGCTCTTTTCTTTTCCTCTACTGAGTCTTATTCTTTTGCTTAACATTTAAATACCTGCCTGGTTCTCCTCTCCGTTTATATTCATCCCTCCTACATATCCTTATCCAGGACCTTACTGTCTTTTATGTTGTGATGACTTTCCAATCTGCATCTTGAGCTTGGCTCTCATTTCTGAGCCCACATATTCCTTTGTCTCCTAGATCCACAAGAAACTGATTTTGTTATTTTCTCTGTAAAAATGTATCTCTAGCATGATTCGGCTAGTCACACAAGCTGGAAACCTAGTAATAATGTGATCCTGCCCTTCTTCACTGCCCTGCATGTAACGCAGTCACCAAAATCAGTAAACTTTGCTCTCTTGATTGCTCTATAAACTCTCCCCTGCTTCCCAGTCCCATTAAAGCTTCATTATTTCTGTTCCAGTACAGTCTCTCATCTGATATATACGTTTCCATGTTCCCTCTTATCCCGAATCCCTCCAGTCTGCTTTCAGAACCATTTTTCTAAAATACAAATTTGATCATGTTACTAGGCTGCTTAAAAGCCTTCAGGTGGCCCCCAATCATCATTTTATCTAGAATGCCCCTGGCAGCAGTGCCACCACCATTTACAACTACTGGGTTCCTGGACAGCTAGATGAGAAAGCAGGATAACTGGTAACCAAAATAAAGTTAATTTTTGAATAGTATATTGTATTTAAATTTTATTTGCATTTTTATCTGCATGAATTTTTAGAGTCTATAGGTTTATGCTAATTTCATGTATATTGTAAATTCCCTACTTTTCAAGACACATATATATAATTTTTTTTTTTTTTTTGAGACAGAGTCTCACTCTGTCGCCCAGGCTGGAATGCAGTGACACAATCTTGGCTCACTGCAACTGCCACCTCCAAGGTTCAAGTGATTCTCCCACCTCAGCCTCCAGGGTAGCTGGGACTAGAGGCATGCACCACCATGCCCGGCTAATTTCTGTATTTTTAGTAAAGATGGGTTTCACCATGTTGCCCAGGCTGGTCTCGAACTCCTGACCTTAGGTGATCCACCCGCCTCAGCCTCCCAAAGTGCTGGGATTAGAGGTGTGAGCCACCATGCCCAGCCAAGATAAATATTTTAAATATCATTTTTATTTCAGGTACCTCTTAATAAAGCTGAATGAAGCATGGGAGAATGTTTGCCAAAACTAATGATTTTCTTTTTGTCATGTTTACTCTTTGTCTGGACTGAACTAGTTTGCTTCTTGAGACTATTGTTGGTTTGAAGTAATGAAATCATGTCATCAGCATATGGGGGACACATCCTTATATTTGCAATGGCAGGAGGGAAGAAATACAGAAATTCTCAAACAATACAAAGCAAATATAAACTTGAAAAGTGGTCTAAGAAATTCCTTTCCACTTAAGTAGGCAATGAAGAGACCATTCTGACCTACCAATTCTAACTCAGATGCCATTGCAGATGTCATAAAAGTTTGTGTTAATCTCATACAGCTAACCCATAATCCATTTTTAGCCACAGAGTTAAATCTGAGCCAGTTAAAGCGGCTAAAACTTACACTGATTTTGATATTTTTAATCAAGATTTTAAAAATGTAATTGCAGTTAGTAGAAAAATTATGATGCGTCAAATTTGTTGCTTCTTCAAATGAAATATTAGATGAAGAGACTAAAGTCTGCAGTTTATTAAAAAAAATCTTGCCTTCTTATTCAAGATGATAAACTGAGCATACATGTTTGTTTCCCCTCTCTCCCAAGAGATATCTTTAAAATGAGAGTAAGAAAAAGAAGAGGAAGAGTAGGAGGAGTAAAAGTAGAAGAAATCCATTGCAAAGAGAATTGGAGTGGGGTAGGGAGCCTTTAGAAAAGGAAGCTCAAAGTTTTCCCAAGAAAAAAAAAATGGGTGGAAATGCATTAATGGGTGTGACCAATTAAAGAAAGTTGCAGCCCAAAATATGTACAAGAGTTGTTGCCGATGCCCAGCAGAATTACAAAAAGGCTCAGAACTCAGAATTGACAAGAGCAAAATGGGGACCTGACAACGAGGTGCTTAACTGAAAGTCTAAATAACAACTAGACTAGTTTTACATTTTCCTTATCTTCATATTTAGAATGACAGATCATTAGTTACCCACAAGAAAACAAGCCTGGAAGACTGCTCTCTTAAGATATTAAACAGCCTGTCTGGGATAATTGGGGTTGCTATTGAGGTGTTGATATTCCAGAGTAAACCATTCCCCATTGAGGTATTCAGGGAACGCCAGGATGAAGCCTTGTCCATCAGCAACTGATGACAGCAGTCCTGGAGTTCCCAGGCAGCTTTTATATTCAGAGGAAAGGCTTGCTAAGGATACAAACCCATACTACATCTAATGGCAGAGAAAACCTCCATCAGATGTGTAGGATAACTGACCTTGGCCTCCATGTTTAAATAGGAACTGTTGATCAAAGATCCCCAAAGACAGATGAAGGAAACTAAGAGCTTGAAATTTAAAAATCAAGATAAGGAGAACAATTTCCCAGAAGGAGCAGAGATATTTTAGGGAATCATAGAAAAACTAAAATAAAACAACTCTCTAGTTAATATTCTCAGAAATACTTGAAAAGATACTTTGTTTATAAAATAAGATGATACTGTTACCAAGAAAGCCAGAGGTAAGAATAATGTGAAAAAATAAGTTGCCAAAAAAATACCTACAATGCAATGTCATTTATATAAAATTCTGAACATTTAAAATGGTATATTTTGTTTCTGGATATAGACATGTGTAGAAGATTAATCAAAATAACTGTCGGAATGGTAGGTGAGTAATTGTCTTTGGAGTACTAGGAGGCGTAAGAGTAGGGAACAAGGTTAGAGGCAGATCTGCTGTAATCGTTAGAGAAAGAGGGGGAGAAAGAAACCTGAAGCCAATATAGAAAACAAGGTAGTATCTGTGAGACCTGGGCACTGAACATCTGTTAAATTGTGGATACCTAGTCCATTATTTGTATACTTTTGCATATGCTTGAAATGTTTGTCATTAAAAACTCAAAAAGTAAAATTTTGAATACAGAAGTTTGTACAGTTGTGTAATAAAGTCATAATCCAAACAAAAATAAAAAGAAGTGTGGCATGCCTTTTAACAAGTGTTGCTGTATAAAAAATGGAAAATCAATTTGATTTTCGGTCTCCTAGGATTACTTGTTGCAGTAAGGATTTGGCAGAATAACACAAATAATGTTTATTAGTTTTCAGCTCTTAGAATCTATAGAAAAGCACAGAAGACTTAATTATGGTTGGTCATTGGAGTGGGGCAAAGGATAGGTGGAGGGAAGATGAGGGTGCTAAGGCTGTCTTACAGAGTGGGGAGCTGAATGGTATTATCTTAAGCTACTAAATATCTACTTAAGCTAGATATTCATGCATTCGATTTTTCATTTATGAGATAGTTTTTTTGGAACACCTTTTATGTAGCAGGCACTTTTTTAGTTTGTTGCCAGTACAGTGGTAAATGAAACAAACTCCCTGCTTTTATTTTTACTTACATTCTAGTTCAAGAGGCAGACATTACCCAATGAGGTTTTAAAGAAATTAAAAATAACCTGAGTATTAAAAGATTGGAAAGGGGAATGGAGGGGAGATTATGTAGGTATGAGTACTAAATCTTAATCTTTCATAAAAAGAAATGAATTTATAATGTCTAAAACAGCACTGTGCAAGGATGGAAATGTTCTATGTCTGTGGAAATCTTGGTGGAAATGTTCTATATGTATATCTGTGCTGTCTAATATGGTCGCCATTAGCTACTTGTAACTGCTGAGAACTTGAAATGTGGCTAGTGTGACTGAGAAACTGTAATTTTATTTAATTTTAATTAATTCAAATTTAAACAATGACATGATTGATAACTACTGTATTGGACAGCACAGGTTTAAAATGAAATAATCAAGAGACAGCAGCATAAGCACATTTTTAAAGAAACAGAAAATCTATTTATCATGGTTTCCTGTGGGTATGGAAGAATTGACAGGGAATGTCTCATTATGAGCCATCTTGTTTGATTTTCTACCACATGCCCATGTTTGGTTGATTGCCACTTAAATTTTTGGAAGACTATATTGCAACCAAATGGGTCTTTGAAGGGGATTAAAGAATCATTTTTTAAATGAGATAGACTTTATACCTGAAGCATCAGTTAAGTGAATATTTTATTTTATTTTTTGAGACGGAGTCTTGCTCTGTCGCCCAGGCTGGAGTGCAGTGGTGCGATCTCGGCTCACTGCAAGCTCCACTTCCTGGGTTCATGCCATTCTCCTGCCTCAGCCTCCCGAGTAGCTGGGACTACAGGCAGCCCCCACCACGCCTGGCTAATTTTTTTGTATTTTTTTTTTTTGTAGAGGCGGGGTTTCATTGTATTAGCCAGGATGGTCTTGATCTCCTGACCTCATGATCCACCCCCCCAGAGTGAATATTAAATAATTTGGCAAGAGTCAGGACTCTAAGTTTCAAACAATTCTTGTTAGCAGGGGGACTACATAGAGAGTTGGATTATTTATTTTGAATTAGGTAATAAGGTAAATTGTGGTCAGTGAGGTTAGCAGATTCCAGCTACAAATAATCTGAATACTACAAATTTTGAAATATGGCCTTGGAATTAGAGAGCTGTGAGGACTGATACACACACAAATAAAGACCTGTACCTCCAGCTTGTCTCACCAAAACTGTGCTAAAATATGTATCATCATTATTGACCCATCACCCAAACCCAGTGGGATTCATTGCGTTCAAACTTACTTTACATTTGAAAATAACAAAACGTGTAATTACCTTTCAATTCAATAAGTTCTCATTCATGAGTAGTTTCTGCTGGGTTCTGTTGATGAGTCGTGTAGCTGACTAGCAAGGTTTCTAATTTTTATTCTAGGGTGGGGAAGGATTAGGGGAAGTGGAAGCTGTATAGCAATTCTTGTTAAATTAAGAATAGGACAATGAGGGCCACATTTTCTAGATATGGTACAGATATAATTGGCTTCAACTTGTTTACACTCTGTTGCTAACTTTAACAACATGTTTCACAGATTTTTTTAAAGAAGGTGGAATTGATTGGGATGGAGAGCTAAGAAAGTTTTACGTATGAGGCAGTTGGCATGAAACATTTAGAATTTGTCAACAGAATACTACTTGTGGAGAGCTATGCCATTATTCAATTATGGGCTCAAGTAGACTTGAAACAGATTTATTAAGCTACATTATGGGTTGGAGGGGGAATGATTATTTATGCTGCAATCTAAAAAAAAAAATCCATTCTAGTGTAGATGATATAGCAAGCACCAAAGACGCTACAACTAATCTGGATCACTTTCTCTTATATTTGAGATGAAAATGAGCATATTCTGGAGTTGCTTCACATGACATGAGTAGTATGACGTTATATCTGCAGATGAATGTGGCCTGATGGGTGAATAAAATTGAGGCAGAACTGCCATATTTCAACTTGCCTGCTTCAGTTGTACTACATATATTTATTTGCTATCTGGAGATGGGAATTCTTTGAAGGGTGAAACTATTTATTGAAAATAAGGCATCCTTGATAATAATAGGCTAATATCTAAAAAGTACAGTTTATATTCTTTGAAATGAAATGATAATAGGCCTAATCCAATCTCATCAAATAGAAACTAAGGGATGTATTGGGAGTGGGGTGAACCGACTCTGTTTTTACAGGTTTTCACATGACTTTTCTTTTAAAAAGTGCATGGAATGCATCCAAAACAAATAATGTTTTGTTAGAAGACCAAAAGGAAAATCCTAGAGAAAGGAGGATGGATGATCTTTCTTTAATGTCAAAACTGACATAAACACACTCTCCTTCCCCCACCCTTTTACTCAAGATAATTTTCTCAACAAGACGCAGATTGCTTCAGTCTCTGCCTATCACCCTTTGAAGAACTTTCCTTATTATTAGGAGTTGGGGCAAGGTTTCCTTTGAGGATTTTTACAGCAGTGAAGAGTTCCTTCTTTAAATACTTTCACATGATGAGGGAATTCCGCTTTCAAAGTGCTGTCATCACTGTGGCTTCTCTGCCATAAGGCAGTTTATTACTGGGGGAAGGTCCTTCTTAGTTTGATTGTCATTAAGTACTTACCTTTCTGATGTACTCTTTGTATAGAATGTCACTTTTTCTGAGAATTCTAGCAAAGCAACTCAGCATTCTCCTTTGTTAACCTTATTGGCCAAAGTTAGCCATGATTCTCTTTTGAAATGCGTTCCACCACAGTGAGTTACAGTCTCCAGCGTGGTTTTTCGTGTCCATCTCCACTAATCAGGATTTGGGTTGACATATTGAATATTCCATTTTGAAAACTGCCATCTCTTCTACAGAGCAAAGGGACATTGTGAGTTTTGAAATATCTTTATTTATTTTTATTTTTATTTTTGACTGTCTCTTCTAATGTTTAAATAATGCCATGGTAAACAACAAACTATTCAAGCATCAACAGTTTCCCAGAAACACTGAAATCTTTTGAGAGCTGCACTCTGTTTCAACCTCCCTCATCCTGGTCTATTCTTCAATATAGTTTTCTGGAAAATCCTGTGCATATCTAATTCAGGTAGAAAAAAATTGAGGAAGAAAGTGGAACATAAGAAGAGAGTCCTGAAGTCAGAATATTCATATCCTAGTTTTGGCTTTGCTACTTACTGCCTGTGTAACCTTGGCAAGTAACTTATCCTTCTGTTCCCTCCCACCCCCAAAACCCTGTAAAATGAGTGAACTCTATGAACTTCATGTTTCTCCTCTCCTAAATACACAAGAAGTAAACCTCTCCCCCACATAAAGAGGCGTAATCACAGTGATTGAGCCATGTTGGACAGTGCAGTGAGAAACTAGCATTGATATTTCCTAAATTAGTCTGTAAGGAGTATGATTTTATTCTCTCTCTTTCTTGTGGAACTCTCTGATGTGCTGTAATTGTTTATCTCATTTGCTTATTTAAGGCTAACTGGAAATCAGTTTAAGAAACATTTGAGTTGTGCCTTTGTACTGAACACTGTGTTAGGCAATGAGAATACTCAGGTCAATGAATTTAGACTCTGCCTTCAAGGTGTTCACTAACTAGTAAGGGAGGAAAGCATGAAAATAAATTACAAATCCAGGGTGATGCCTAGAACAAGATAAATAAATATAAGATGCAATGTAGCATAAAGGAAAAATATATACATGTGTATATCTATTTCTCCATACCTATTTTGAATTCTAGAAATAGGACTATGTGGTGCTGGGGTAAGGTAGCTTTATGGTAAATTTAATACAACAACGAAACTCCTAAACCTTTTTACTACTAAATCAAGTGTGTCCCTCCCACAATATCAGTTGCCTTAAATTGCAATTAAATGAGTTATGCCCTTGAAGGTTAAAAAGGAAAATACAGAATGTTTTCTTTCTTTTCATAGATAAATGACTTTATTTTTCAATGTCCTCAAATATCACCATTAAACCTGTTTTCACTAGCAATTGGCACTTCTATTATTAACAAAGAAGAACCCCTAAATGTGTCAAGTAACCATTGTACACCAAATATTATAGCCTAGAATATATTCAAATTCTCTTTAGAATTTAGAAAATGGGAAGAAATTCATTTTCTTAAGAATGCTAGTATGTCTCAGCATAATTAATTTTTGTGAAAGGTTATAGTCTGGAAGTTTAAGGTTTTCCTGGTGCTTTGTAGCAATTTTGAGCTCAAATCAAGGAATTAGAAAGTGTTAACACTCTTGGTGTTAAATCTAGCACTGACTATCAATACTATACTCTTGCATTGTGGAGGATGAGGGAGCTTGGGGGATTTGGCCTAATCTGTTTTGTTTGAAACTAAAAATCATGTTGTTGAAGTTTGCATTCTGTTTTCTTTCAATAGGTGTATTAACACAAAGCACCAGGTTCTTAACTGGCTTCTTCCTTTCTGCAGAAGTAAATGTGACTTGTGAAAAAGAAAAAAAAATTGCACCAGCACTTCAGCAACATCGCCCCTCTTTCATCATTTTGGGGATTCAGGCTTCAGCTCAGTAACTCCAGACATATTTTGGGGAAACATAAAAACATGCCCATAAGTACTGAACATAAAACCTGACTGTACACTCAAAACATTTGTACAATCCTATGATCCATTTACCATCAAGTTTCTTAAACTGTGCATATATTTTTAAAATCACTAGAATAAATAAAAATTGGAACTAGATGCTCTTTGAGATAAGGTGCTGCCCAGAGATGTCTGAGGACTGATGCTCTATGAGTCTCCTATGAAGTGAACAAGCTTCTTGCCCATAAAAATAGACAGATGCTATGATTTCCAGATAACCCTTTTTCCAGGAAATTAGATGAGGATGGTGACAACAGGATAGTCGTTTTTTTAAACAAAATTTTAACTATCCAAACTAGGTACTGAAAAATCTTGCTTTCTAAGGAGGCATGGAATAGTTGAAAAGTTAGCAGCCAGACCAATTGATTGTGTTTTGGAAAACATCGTAATGGAAAATTCATAGTGCTTCAGGGCCATGCTGAGTGACTCTGAAGACAAGAGAAAGAGTGGTGAGAGAGAGCCTTCTAAGTTCAAGGATACTCTAGAAAACTATTGGATGGTCTAAGAATGTCTCATGAAGCACCAAACCCTAATGCAACTGTAATCTGAATATGAGGAAAGGGTTAAAAAATAACTGTACTCTTGCAAAATATATTTTCCTTCAGCTTTTGACCTTTCTTTTTTCAGGTTGAAAAGTTAAACATACACTAAGGATTTTCATTATTTGCTTAGTATTTCTTTAAAATGCATTCTAACCCAAGGCTGTGTATCTCTCCTCTCTGCTTTGATTCTTGGGCCTGCTGTGCCCCAGGTTGGCCTTCATTCCACGATGTGATCAATTCTGAGGCAATCACATTCACAGATGACTTTTCCTACGGGATGCACAGGGTGGAAACAAGCTGCTCTCAGGTGAGTTCATCCTTTCTGAAAACCCAATACATTGCTTTCAGGACTCCTGGTTGTGCTAAATATAGCAACTAAGGCCAAGCGACTGGTCACAAGAAGGACAGACAAGCATGACGAAGTTTATATGAAGTCCGATGGATGCCTATGTTCAGGTGTTTAACAAGTCTAGTGGAATGTTAAGGTCTGCATGATAGCTCAAGCCTGTAATCCCATACTTCAAGAGGGCCAAGTGGGGAGGATCACTTGAGGCCAGGAGTTCAAGACGAGTCCGGGCAACCTAGTGAGACCTTGTCTCTACAGAAAATATTTTAAAACTTAGCAGGGCATGGTAGCATATGCCTGTAGTTCTAGCTACTCAGGGGGCTGAAGCAGGAGAATCACTGGAGCCCAGGAGGTCGAGGCTGCAGTGAGCTGTGATCATGCCACTGTACTCTAGCCTGGGCGACATAGCAAGACCCTGTCTCATAAATAAATAAGTAAATAAATAAATGAATAAATAAAATGTCAGTTATTGGCTTCACCACTATTAAACAAAATCATTGGTAGGAAAAATATCATCTTCAATTGGCTCAGTAAATTGAAGAGTGGGCTGTTCTTGGGGCATATGAAGATTTCATTATTTGGCTTTGAATAACCTGATATTTTGATAATCTCCCTCTCCTTGCAGTTCTGTGTACCCACTGTTCAGTCAGAATGCCTCTAATGGCAGTGATCCAAACACAATCAAGGAAGACCTCAGAAATGGCTTTTCTTAGGTGGGTGTGAGGAAGGTGGTTGAAGAGAGGCTGTAGGAAGTGAAAGTTCAGTGGTAGGTTGGCTACATGAGATAAGGTAATTCCTTTTCTGCTTCTCCTGATATACAGACATCCTCATTTCCAAGAATTTCCTAATTAGTTCTGTCCATCTGCTTTAACCAAATTAATGCTGGCTCTAAGAAAGCAAATGAGCATGTGTTGAGGAGGAGGCAAAAATGGTTAATCTGACACCCACAATCGAGAGACTTGAACTTGTGGGTATTTTGTGCTTAAACACAGAGACATAGAATCTCCATCTACATGGAATAAGAGCAGCTGCATATTCTATGGAAGGCAATCTTGTTCTTTCAACCTGCTTTAAATAAGTGAAATGTAAAGTCTGCAATATTGTGGCATTGAAAGTTATTGACACCACAGGGTATTTTGTTGGGGAATCTGTTGGACATATCAGAGGTACAGGAGCATGATCAGGCAGCTGTAATAGCAAAGTGATTGCCATGTGGGCCTCCCTCAGCATTCTTTACCTGCCCTTTATCCATTTTTCTTTAACCCCCTCCACCAGGCACAAAATGTTTAGGGAGTAGGTGGCATATTTACTACCAAGTAGGGAGGGAGGTTAGTTTGAACCTAACCATCTGATGAATTTTTGTTTTTATTAAAAAAAAAAAAAAAAGACTGGCAAGTCTCCTGTCCTTCAAGTGTGAGGACTACTCTCTCTCTTGAAAATTAGACTTCATATTTTATCTGAATCACATTTTTAGCTCACTCTTGTTTCTCAGAGTGGAGTCTCTGATGGTGATAGTGGAACTTTCTGGTGCTGGGTTTCACCCACAGAGGGTCTAATGTAATTGGACAGGTTTAGTGTGGGGAGCAGCATTTTTAAAAGCTCCTCTGGTTAGTGCTCACAATAACCTTCTGAGGTAGGTCCTTTTTTTTCTCTGTTATTTTACAGTTGAGGAAACTGAGGCACAAAGAGCAATTAAACTTGGGTCAGCTTATGTGGATTTAAGTGGCAGAGCTGAGACTTGAATTGGGGTACTCTCCAGAGCTCTTTATGGTGCCCAGATAGATAGACAGGTTGAAAAGAGTCATTAAAATTTAAAAATCTCATGATTTTCCAGCAGTTGGCTTAATGCGATATAGTTTGGGTTTTTTTTTGTTTTTGAAATGGGCTCTTACTCTGTCGCCAAGGCTGGAGTGCGGTGGCATGATCTTGGCTCACGGCAACCTCCACCCGCCGAGCTCAAGCAATCCTCTCACCTCAACCTCCCAAGTAGCTGGGACCATAGGTACACACCACCACATCCAGATAATTTTTTGTATTTTTGGTAGAGATGGGGTTTCACCATGTTGCCCCACTGGTCTTGAACTCCCGAGCTCAAGTGATCCACCTGCCTCAGCCTCCTAAAGTGCTGGGATTACAGGCATGAGCCACCGTGCCCAGCCTGCAATTTAGTTTTAAATTCAATTAAATTTGATTGATGATTTTATAACTGTCACAAAAAGGTAAACTATAAGTAGGATGGCTTACATTAATTTGTAACTTAGGTACACAGTATTTAGTAAACCTCTTTTAAGACTAATCGTTGTTTCTTTTATTTTCTTTTTCAAGCTACAAATGCTGTTACATGATCGTTTTAACTCGTTTTCACTCAGAACCCATTTTCAAACATTGAATCTTATGAAAACTAAATTTAAAAGGCACAGAAAGGTGAAGCATAAGATATTAACATTCCTTAAGATATTAACTTTCCTTATGGCCCTACTTTCTAACCTCTTTGTGACAAATTCTTATAATTCACTGTTGGAATAAGCTTCTTTCTTTCTCTGTGCCAGTCACATAGATAACATCAGTAGTAGTCTAGGAAAGATCATTATGAAAATGTCCTACAGTGACCAAAGAGAAATGAAACCCACAAACAATGCCAAAATTAGGCAACATTCCTAAAAGAAGTCAGGCTAAACCAAGCATAGCTGTTGGCCCCTCAGTTAAAGCCCAAGGTGACTGTTCCTGTTCTTTCCTAACAGTTGTGTGATGAACCAACACTGACCTGCTCCCTTTTGGCTTCTTTTTCCACAGCCTTCACTTCTCATATTTAGAAAGTGTTTGACTCTTTCTTAAATAGAACTCTTAAACTTAAAGAAAAGAGGGAGAGGAATTTGTTCCGCTAAGGCATGTATGAAAATACACGCTTTGGAGTAAAGTAAGTTCTATGCAGGAGAGAATGAGGTTCCAGCACTAACGAATGGTATGTGTGCCACACCCTTGCCCTTGTGGATGGAGGAGGGGGTGTCTGCCACCTAAGCACAAAAACAGCGTACTGAATTCAAGTGGACTGGGTATCTTTCATTTCAATTTCTCTGTCTTTTATTTGTGTGTTCCATTCACATTTATTTTCCTTTTGTTTTATAATTTTCTTTCTTTTTTTAAAATTTTCCTTTTTCTCAGGCATCTTTTTTTACCTTGACTTGATAAAATAAAAGATTTAGTAGTTCCCATGCTAGAGCAGTCACTTGTATTTTACTTCCTAGTTTCTCATTTTTAGCACTATTTTTTCATTATCTGTTTATCTTCTTTTACCTTACAGTTTTTCAGTTCATGTAGTCTCTTCTTCTGCTCAGAACTTCTCCCGTTTATTTTATTTTATTTTATTATTTTTTATTATGCTTTAAGTTCTGGGATACATGTGCAGAACGTGCAGGTTTGTTACATAGGTATACACGTGCCATGGTGGTTTGCTGCACCCATCAACCCATCATCTGCATTAGGTATTTCTCCTAATGCTATCCCTCCCCTAGCCCCCAATCCCCTGACAGGCCCTGGTGTGTGATGTTCCCCTCCCTGTGTCCATGTGTTCTCATAGTTCAACTCCCACTTATGAGTGAGAATGTGGTGTTTGGTTTTCTGTTCCTGTGTTAGTTTGCTGAGAATGATGGTTTCCAGCTTCATCCATGTCCCTGCAAAGGACATGAACTCATCCTTTTTTATGGCTGCATAGTATTCCATGGTGTAATTGACAAATGGAATCTAATTAAACTAAAGAGCTTTTGCACAACAAAAGAAACTATCATCAGACTAAACAGGCAACCTACAGAATGAGAGAAAATTTTTGCAATCTATCCATCTGACAAACGGCTAATATCCAGAATCTACAAAGAAATTAAACAAATTTACAAGAAAAAAAAAAACAAACCCATCAAAAAGTGGGTGAAGGATATGAACAGACACTTCTCAAAAGAAGACATTTATGCAGCCAACTTCTCCCATTTTTTAAGAGTTTTATTTTATTATTATTATTATTATTTTGCTGGTGAGATAATGTGGGAAACTACTCTGGTTTGCTCTCTTTCTAAAATTCTTGTTGTATTCTTAATTTACGTGGCTTGTCTTTTCTCTGGACTGAATTGCCTCAATATGGTTTGTGTTATAAAAAATCTATTAGATGCTTTTAGTGTGTTGTAGACATTTTCAGTCGGATGTGTTATGTGGTGTATTTCTTTCCTTTTGGTAAAGATGGAATATCTAAATACGAAGAACCTTTAACTGCCAACTTCTACAAATGAACTGAGCCTTCATGGACAAAACCTGAATCAACTCAACCTGATCAGCAGTTTGGCAATATGGCAATATTTCATTGTTCTTTTGGTTCCTACCTAATTCTCACTTCAGTGCTTAGGATCCTTTTTTAAAAAAAATTGTGGTAGGGATGACACCATGCATGCAGTGAATTAGGCCTCATATTTGCATAGGAATTGTAGACTCATTGGGAGCCAATAGCCTACCACCTCTTTACAGTACATTGTAAAGAGGTTTGTCCATGTGTCCAGTGACTTCTCAGATAATGTTTTTAGTAAAGATTTACTGAGAGAGTTCAGATTGGTTCAGTCCTATCACCACTTTTTCTAGAAGTCTTGCAGTGAGGTTCTTCTAAAAGAATTGTTGTGTAGGAAACAGCACACTGCCTAATCTTTGCATTGACAGCACTGAAAACAAGCAAGGGTCGGAGAGATTCTTCACTGTCTTCATTATAATTGTTGCTTATGGGTACCCTGTTATATTCTGATTTCTGTTGCAATTTTATTTGTTCTCTTTTGCTATTCCACCTACTGAATTGAGGAATTACATTTCAGTTATCTCTTCCAAAGAGGATCTTCATCTTAAATTTACTCGCTTTGGTGGGCACATGTATTTTCCCTCCAGCTGCAGCCATCTTGTAACAATTTTCAGCTATAAAGAATTTTCCTTGATTTAATTTATATTTTCAACTAGTGATAAAATACATTGCTTCTATTCCAGTTTCACTGACTACTATGAATAATTATTCGACAGCCTGTCCCTAATCCTCCAACCCCAGCCTGTTAAGCAACGCTTTGTCAGGAGTTTAAATTCAGTGCAAAGAGGTAAGATTTCCACAGTTTAACCTGCAGTTCAGTGAAGTAAGTTCCTTCTAGAATACTTGGGGAATTCTTCCTTCTTCAGATCAAAATCCTCCAGCTGGAGCAAATGGGAGACTAATAAATCACTTAACTTTTTGTAATATTTTTTAAGGAAACCATCAGATCTCTGAATTTACCCACGTTGGAGTCTATTTATGAGTGCTGCTATTACTGCTTGAGTCTATGGTATAGTCCCTTAAGTTTGTTTAAGATCATTATTAATTTGTTCTAAGTCAGCCAAATCAACAGAAAGGTAAATATGCACCAATAGAAAGTATTTTTCAAAAGTTAAGCAGTTTTTGGTAAAAACCCCAAACCTTATTAATCTTCTACAGATGACAACTCACATATTGCTGATGATTAAAGATACACATGTGTTACAATAGGGCTTCAGACTCACAGCCCATCTCTCTTTTTCTTGATCTTTCAGTAAAATCATAATGCTAAACTGGTGACTTCACAGTCATTTCCTTGGCAAAAGATTAATATCACAAGCACAGAGGAAAAAAAGCCCCCACTTACACACAAGTGTCTTCAATAACAGTGGGAGAAAACAGAATACTACTGGCAAAGTAAATTGCTTTTCTTCTTAAAACTTTTCCCATCCTGCCCCATGTGTCCAAGTGTAAAAGCCCTGCTTTGAAAATGCTTCATTTCATAGATCAAACACTTAAGAGAAAATGACAATAATAAAGCCCAAACATCCTAGGAATAGCTAGGAGAAAAACCTCTAAGACAGTGGGAAATACATCAGTGCAGAAAAATGTAACTGTGTTGAATACACTATTTGTGTTTCTTATGTATACAATTGAGAACTGCAGTCAGATTTTAAGGAATTATGTTAAATTTGATGCTCAAACACTTATTTTAGGGGGTCCTTTCCCTTGGTTCTCTGCAGGTTCTTTAGCTGCCAGCTTTTCTGAGTGGGAGGCTTAGGTAATAAAGGATTCTTGTGAGAATTCAAACTTTTTCTTTTGAACAATCATCTGATGCTCTTCGGAATGAAGACCAGTATATTCAGGTACATTTACCTGTGAAATAAAGAAACACATAACCATTAAAAACAACATTCAAAATGCACACTAAAGATTCTATCCTGAAATAAATCATTAACAGCAGGTCTCAGAGATTTCTTCATCGAGCAACCAGTTTGTTTCAGTTACAACCAGGTGTACTGAGAAACCCCAACACATTGCCAGTTGGCTGGGGCCTGGGAGGCAGAGCTTGCAGGCAGCTAAAGAAACAATGCTCCTCTGGCAACTTCCATTTATCCTCCCAGCTTTCCCAAGGCTAGAAGCTGCAAAGAGTGGGCTCCATGCGCATACTCTCAGGGAGGAGCCTTCGAGGCTTGTGCGCTTTTCAAAGAAACCAGGTAACAGTCCTTTCTGGGAGACTAGGTTTACCTGGGAGGAGGCTCGAATGGCACTGCGTGGTTAGGCTTCCCTCAGACAAATGGCTTTGCCGGCAGTGGGGCGGGGATGTATGTGGTGCCACAGATACAGATGAACACCTTTCTATGTTTTGAGACGATGCTCTTCCCTTAGTAATCTAAGGCTGCTATGACTCTTCCAGAACACCCTGTGGCAAGTATAATGAAGCCATAACTATCATTTTCAGGGGACTCAAACCATTTCTGAGGATTTTTCTACCCCCATCCTCAACCCATATATTTGTTAGCAAATAGTTTTCATAGTCTTTTTCTAACTATAATTTCTCTTCCTCACTTTTTTTTTTTTTTGCCTTGGATTAGGGACACACCTAGAATCAGTGTTTTCCTTTCTATTTAACCAGAATACTAGTACCAGATTAGCAAATGAAACTACAGGTTGAAAACTCACCCAGTTCAACAGATTCAATTACTGTAATTTGGATTTTTAAAATATGATTTGGGAAATTAAGACCATATAACTCATTCTTAAACACCTTCAAATATATCCTCACTATGCTTTATTTTTGGTGTAGAATAAATAGAAATATTTTCTAAAGATGCTCAAGAGATTATTAGCAAAGGCAATATCATTTATTTTTCCCAGATAGCTGCATTCTCTCATTAAACACACACACACACACCCCTAAGGCTTTTAGGTATATGAAAACTTCATCTCTTAAATGCCAAGTGATCCAAGGGCTGGAGCTGCATCTGAGATCAGTAATTGTGCACACACACTGGTGACCGAGAGCACTGGTTCCTGTTGGACAGCACCTTGACTATTTTGGTAGGCAGAAATGGGTGTTTCCTGTGTCCGTTGGGCAAGCATATGTATTTTTACTGGTTCATCTTAGCTGTGGATGCCTAAAAATTTGGCATCAATTGTTTATAGAAAGGAAAAGCAATCTGACCTGTCAGCCTTGATATTACCTAAACCTGCATCGAATGTGGTAAAATAATACAAGATTTGTTTTTTAGGCCTGTTTCATATTTTCTAGGCAATAGATCAAATCAGTTCAGGGTTCATTTTTAGCTCTTTAATAAACTGACAGAGTTTGCTGGCAGTGAAATGAGAATGCACTTTTAACATGGAAGTGCCATACAGTCAAAGTTGCTATTTCTGCTATTTATTAATAACTAGGGAATACTTGAGAATTGAGCTTAGCATGTTCAACAGGGAAACTAAGATTCTAGTGCTTTTCATTGTAATGGGCACTTTCTCTCATTTTTCTCTCTTCATCTCCATTTGGTATCTCAGCCCCAGTCCCTTGTGAATTCATACTCTTTCCTTGAAACTTATAAGTGTCTTATACACCAAATCAGCACAGTGAGAATTAACAAATCATTGATATGCTTTTTCTCTCATACTCTTACCTAAATCTTGACTCTTCCCTCTCCTCGAAATGCCCTCCCCTAGAGATATACTTCTTCCAGGTCCTTATTCCAAAGTCACCCCAGGTAGGCCTCTTCTGACCACCCTATCTAACATTTCATATCACCTTCCTTTTTTGCTCCCTTAGCATTGCTTTCTACCTTCCATGCTTTATAGTTCACTTGTTTTCTTGTGAACTATAAAGACATTTTCTCTTAAGTGTCTGTCTCTCCCACTAGAATGTAAGCTCTATGAGGCCAGGGATTGTTGCCTGTACTCCAGAGTCTAAAACAGTGCCTGGCATATAGCAGGCACTCCATTAATAAACGAATGAATGGAAGTCATTTACCCCAGGCTTTGGTTTCTTTGTTCCATGATAAATGATGGATTTTCACAGCCTGCTTGAATATGGTGCACCAGTGTCTCCATCTCGTTTGCCCCATCCCTGATGGAAAAGGGCAGTAGATATCTAAGTGTGACATGTACCTTCATCTCCTGGAGCTGTACCCAGCATCAACGCAGTTAGTGTAGGGGTGTTCACTGAGCCAGCCTTTTTGGAGAAACTTTCTCTGGGCTGGATTTCTCTCAAACACCAACATGATGTTCCTTCTGCCTCTGTCTAGACCTTAGGTCTCTTCTTCCCCAGCTTTTTGAATAGTCAGTAAAATTGATTTTAGCTAAACAGCTTATTGCTTTTCTTTATATTAGAGTTCATTTGGATAAAGAAGCCAGCATGACACTACTTGTTGGAAGCCAGGAAAAAAACAATTGTGTGTGCTAGAGATGTTTCCTTTTGCTACATTTGCAGCCCTGGTGACTGTGACATAAATCTATTGAGCCTTGCCATTGCTTCGCTGGGTTCCAAGAACATCCAATGCTTGTCTGATGTTAAGTTTTACTGCCCATGAAAGCAAACATCACCTCTGTCATGGCCAGTTAAACAGTATCTTTTCAGTGGACTTCTGCATATCTGAAACCCACCCATCCAAAGCCAAAAGTAATGCCGGGGGAAAGATTTTATGCTGCCATGTTTCTTACAAGGGAAGATCAAGGGTCAACTTGATTCATAAAATTACTGCGGTCATTTTTCAGCTGGCTGAGAGACTTCACAGATCAAAAAATACGTGGCTCCTAAATGATTTCTGATATGCACAATTCTAGTGTTTTTTGTTCTCAGCATGTGGCGCAAAGCCTGCCAGAAACCATCTTTGCGGCTATTGACAGGCGGATTAGAAATCATCCACGATGGTTTCCTTCATTTCTCTACAGGCTGGTCATCCATTTAAACTGCTTAATGTGAATTCCTCTCAAAGCCTGCTTTGTACATGCTTTTCCCTGACGTTTTGTTCTTCTCTTTCAGTGTGGTGCTCACCTTGGGCACATTTTTGATGATGGGCCTCGTCCAACTGGGAAAAGATACTGCATAAATTCGGCTGCCTTGTCTTTTACACCTGCGGATAGCAGTGGCACCGCCGAGGGAGGCAGTGGGGTCGCCAGCCCGGCCCAGGCAGACAAAGCGGAGCTCTAGAGTAATGGAGAGTGATGGAAACAAAGTGTACTTAATGCACAGCTTATTAAAAAAATCAAAATTGTTATCTTAATAGATATATTTTTTCAAAAACTATAAGGGCAGTTTTGTGCTATTGATATTTTTTCTTCTTTTGCTTAAACAGAAGCCCTGGCCATCCATGTATTTTGCAATTGACTAGATCAAGAACTGTTTATAGCTTTAGCAAATGGAGACAGCTTTGTGAAACTTCTTCACAAGCCACTTATACCCTTTGGCATCTTTTCTTTGAGCACATGGCTTCTTTTGCAGTTTTTCCCCCTTTGATTCAGAAGCAGAGGGTTCATGGTCTTCAAACATGAAAATAGAGATCTCCTCTGCAGTGTAGAGACCAGAGCTGGGCAGTGCAGGGCATGGAGACCTGCAAGACACATGGCCTTGAGGCCTTTGCACAGACCCACCTAAGATAAGGATGGAGTGATGTTTTAATGAGACTGTTCAGCTTTGTGGAAAGTTTGAGCTAAGGTCATTTTTTTTTTTTCTCACTGAAAGGGTGTGAAGGTCTAAAGTCTTTCCTTATGTTAAATTGTTGCCAGATCCAAAGGGGCATACTGAGTGTTGTGGCAGAGAAGTAAACATTACCACACTGTTAGGCCTTTATTTTATTTTATTTTCCATCGAAAGCATTGGAGGCCCAGTGCAATGGCTCACGCCTGTTATCCCAGCACTTTGGGAGGCCAAGGCGGGTGGATCACGAGGTCAGGAGATGGAGACCATCCTGGCTAACATGGTGAAACCCCGTCTCTACTAAAAATACGAAAAATTAGCCAGGCGTGGTGGTGGGCACCTGTAGTCCCAGCTACTCAGGAGGCTGAGGCAGGAGAATGGCGTGAACCTGGAAGGCGGAGCTTGCAGTTAGCCGAGATCGTGCCACTGCACTCCAGCCTACATGACCATGTGACACTCCATCTCAAAAAATAATAATAATAACAATACAAAAACTAGCTGGGCATGGTGGCGCATGCATGTAGTCCCAGCTACTCCTGAGGCTCAGTCAGGAGAATCGCTTGAACTTGGGAGGCGGAGGTTGCAGTGAGCTGAGCTCATACCACTGCACTCCAGCCTGGGCAACAGAGTGAGATCCTGTCAAAAAAGAAAAGAAAAAGAAAGCAGCATTCAAATGTAAGACAACTGTAAAATATTGAGCCCCACTTGGTCTAAAATTCAAAAAGAAGAATGCCTGTCCATCGCCTTTTTATAAGTCCTTCTCTCCACACCTAAAAGCAGCTGCAGCTGGAAGGGCATAAATTCCACTGTGTAAAATAAAATATTAGGGGCAACACACTTCATCAAGGCAGCAGGAATGAGAGAGAGCAGAGAAGATCAAGGATGAAGTCTTGGGTACTGAAAAATTCAGTGCTGGGCAGAAAAACTGACAGGGCAGTACAAGTAACAAACAGAATCCAAGTGGGGTGGCCCTTGTGCACAGAGCTCCAAGTGACCTCTGGAGAGACATGGGCATTCACATGGAAAGCTAAAACGGAAGCTCAAGTTTCATACTCAACATAATCTTCTGTGTGACAAAGGACAAGCCATGTAGCCTCTCTGTGCCTATTTCTTCATGCATAAACTGGGACTCATAATATTTGTAAAATGTATTGATACTCTCAGGGCAAATTCACTATATTGCTATACAATTGAGATCAGTGTTGTAAAATTAAACTGATCTGGTTCTAATTGCCTCAAAGGCCAAAGCCCAGGCATTTGAAATGGAAAGAAGCAGAGAGGAGGCTGACTTAGCTGATTGGTATGGAAACAGTTGGGCCAAGAGCCAGAATTTCCCTTTGTAGCAACACGGCTAGTTTTACTTTGAGAAGCTCTGCTCAGCTGCTTTATAACATTAAGTCTGGCGGAATGGATGTCACTGTGCACAATAAAGTTTTCACAAGTATAAACAATGGTGATGTAAGTCAACATTGCTGTAGCCAGGTGTGAAGGTTGTATGGTGTGTGACGAATGTACATCATGTTTGTAGGTTTGGATGCTAATCTTGAATTGTAGTTTAAAAAATACGTATTTTTGTAACTCTTTGAAAGTTTATGAAGACTGACAGCTTTCCTTGTAAGCACTAAGAGAAAAAAAGAAAGAGGGACATTTGACAATTTTAAAGAAACAACAAGAAATTAGAATGAAAATCTGTGACAAACAGCGTCAGTGTGGCCATGTCCACATTCCTACATGTCTCTCTCTACAAGCACCTCTCTAAGAAGTCTGACATCCCAGTGGACTCTTTATAGTCGTGTACACTTGATTCCAGATGAGCTCTGGTCTTATCTGGATGCTCAGATAAGAGGTTTCTATCTGAGCATCCAGATGTTCCGTCAGGTTCCAAGACATTTCACCCCAGGCCCTGGGTTCACTCTGGAATTCGTAGGCTTCACGTCTCTCTAGAAATGACGTGTAAAATTTAAGACCAGACCTCAGCCATCAGCGTCCAGACCATCCTAGAAGTCTTTCCCAATCTCACAGAGAAAGCCCTAGTATTTCCAGTGACCCCAGGATTCCACGTTGGGGTGGCCAAAGAAATAGGTCTCTCAGGGCTTTGCCACAGCCTCCAGCCCATCCTTCAGAGGCACACACAGCACCTCTCGGCTGCTCCAGCTCTGTGGGATAGCCTCCCCTGGGGTCCGTGGGACGCGGGCCACAGTGTTGAGGTAGACAAGGAGGATCAGTCAGAGGCCTCTTCCCTCTCCACAGAGACTGGATTGTCATTGTTCCTTCATTTATATCGTAGGGCTTAACATTTCACTCAAAAAAAAGCCCCCTTTTTCTAATCCTTAGTCTTTGTTTCAAGGAAAGCCAGTTTTTCTTCTACCACATTTTCCAGGATCGACTTTAAGAAAAATGCAACATCTATTGAAAAAAAGTGGGGTGTATGCATGTGGTTTAATTCCAGATTGCTTTTGGGTTTAAGTGGTATCAAATTTCAGTATATTTCTGTCTTATGTGAAAGAAATATATTACTAAAACGTCAGTGAGCAATAATGTCAGCTGTCAAGCACTAGATTTATTTTTGCAGGATATGGAGTGCAATGAACTGAGTCAATATGGCAAGGTGTATGTGATCTGTGGGAGTTATGCCATTTAACATAGGAAGTGCATGGGACTTTCCCTCTCTGCACTCCAGCTCTTACTGTACCATTAGAAGATGCAGAATTCTGTTGGTGTGCAAAAAGTATAGCCTTACATTCAAGCAGAATGTATCTGAAGAAAGCAGCAATATCTGTTACTAGAGAACATTCCCATGTGTTTAAACTCTTCACTTCTTAGATGCATTTAAATTCTTAATGCAAATGACGTAGCAATTTGAAAACTTCTCCGTATTACTTGTGTTTAAAATGTCTTGCTTTAAATACAAAACAAATGGTAAAGGGGATTATCTTTCATTTAGATGGTTAAATATTATTTTTGCCTTAGATAGCTTTGTAATAATTTTTCTCCAGACAGTTCAACACTTTTGAAAAATGACATGAATTTTCATTAAAAACCCTTTTCCTATGTTTATTGTATACAAGAATTATGCAATAAAATTTCTTTATAAAAATATTTTCTTCTTTGATTCCTGAAGACTCCTTTTATTTTCAGCACAGATACATGGACTGGAGTTTGTAGCAGACTGTTCTGTTTGCCTCCTTAACCAGCTGACAAGTCTGTAGTCTATATGGAGAGCCTTTCATCTGATGCAGTCTTTGGAAGTTGGGTCTCTTACAGTAGGGTCAAGTCCAACTCTCCATACCACAGGCCCTGGGAGAGGCCTCCAGGGATCTGAAAGACTGGAGGAAAGGGAAACATTTGCAGAATTACTCAACCTTCACCTCACCTCGGCAAAATCTTCAGCAGCTTGTGTATGCTTCTTGCTTAAAATATGGATTTGGGAGTTCCACCATAAAACTCTGTGGGTAAAAATGCAGGAATGATACCACGCTGATGCCTTGGCTTCTGTTAAAAAATTTGACAGGAAACTTACACTATCATTGAGGGTTGTTCTCTATGGAAGTATATTAGGAGCTTTCCACTGCTTACAGATGATTTCACTGATAAAAGCCATCTCTACAGATAAGTTTTGGTATTGTATTATTTGTTGTTGAAATGTTGAGTTTTGTATTGTTGATTTATTTACTTTAGGAGGCAGAAGTGGGGTGATGAAGACTTTTGTTCTTCAGCCAATTCTTTAAGTCATACTCCTGGTATCTTAAAATTCACAGGCCAGCAACTTTATGTAGTATACCTTAGAGCACTGCTTTTCATAGTGTAGTCCTCAGACACTGAGGTATCAGCATCACCTGGGAACTTGCCAGAAATACAAGTTAATCAAAAGTTCTGGGCTGGGGCCTTAGCAATCTGCATTTTAGAAAGCCCTCCATGTGATTCTTGTGCTTAACCACTGCCTTGGAACTTTTAGTGAGAAAACTTCAATTAGTATTAATTTTAAAAGCATTTATATCTGACCCTCGAAAACGACTTTTTTTTTCATCAGTCCTTTTCTTTCTATAGGGGTGGGTGGATAGTTTTTCCAAAATGTCATGCCTTGTAGCTCTTCTCGTCCCTCACTGCCCATTTGTCTTGTCCAGGAGGACTAGTCTGTCCTCATTCACTAGCACCACCTTAATTCCTATTAGCATTTCTGGACTGAGCCTGGGCTGCCCAGTGGTGCTTCCCAGTGCCTTTCTAGACCACAGGATGTCCATGGCAGGGTTCATCACAGTAATTCCAAGAATTAGAGAGCAGACTTCAGTGTATAAATTTACATATCACCTTTCTCATCTCTTCTATTTTCTTATACTTCCTTTCAAAATTATCATCATTTTTTTTAACCATTTAAGATATTTCTTCAAAGGTGCCATGTACCCAAATCTTCAACTCTTTCTTTTTGTCAGAAAACTGCTGTTACCTAGATCTTAACAACAAAACGACTTTTGGAAGATACTGACATTCGAAAAAGGTTGAATTTAAAAACTATGTTTGGGACAAGCTTACTAGCACCCCATACAGGTTTCAAACCAGAGTTCATGGTGCTTTACACAGCAGATTGAAATTTCACCATATTTTGATGATTTTTTTACCTGAAAAAGCCCTCTGCCATAGAAGAATATTCTGGCAAGAATGCTTCCCATACACTTACTCCCAAGAGGTCAGTCTTGTGGGCCAGTCTAGGAGGAATTGGCCCAAAAATGACTGTAAACTCTGAATGAGGCAGCTCTGACATCCCTTGCCCAAAACACCTGAAAGGCTGTCCTGTGGGTGTAAAGAGCTTTTATGGAACCATCATGAAATAAAACCATGGTGACCTGAAATTTGGTAGCCAAATCAGATTCCTAGCCCACATGAGATTTTCCTAATTTTTAGTTGATTACAAAACCATACCAACTTGTCAGATTATGAATGCCAGGGAGTTAGTTTCTTTCTTTCTTTCTCTATTTTTTTTTTTTTTTGGAGTCTCACTGCTCTGTTGCCCAGGCTGGAGTGCAGTGGCATGATCTCAGCTCACTGCAACCTCTGCCTCCCAGGTTGAAGCGATCCTCCCACCTCAGCCTCCTGAGTAGCTGGGATTACAGGTGGGCACCACCATACCTGGCTAATTTTTGTATTTTTAGTAGAGATGGGGTTTCACCATCTTGGCCAGGCTGGTCTTGAACCCCTGACCTCATGTGATCTATTCACCTCGCCCTCCCACAGTGCTAAGATTACAGGTGTGAGCCACCATGCCCAGCCAAGGAGCCTCATTCTTATTTCAAGATTTTCAACTCTCCTCCCTGCAGTGTCTACCCTGCTATTCCCAGTAAGCATATACTCACTCACCCTTATTATCATGGAACCAGACAAATTTTCTGGAATAAGCAGAAGGGCAAGTCAGTCAGAAATTAATAAGTGCACAGCCCCGACATGGGCAAGGTATAGAAGCGTAAATAACTAGAAAGCAAAGTAAAAGAGGTTTTATGTATAAATACAGCCCAGGAGAGAGTCATAATTGTTAAGTTGCAGTTGCCTGAACTTTATTCCCATGGCCTTCAATCCCACCACAGGATTTCTTTTTACCTTAATGATACTGTGGATTGAATAACCTCTGTCAATAAGTCAGGCACTTGATCCATTATTTCTACTGTGAGGTAGGTAGTCTTATCCTCATTTTACAGATGATAGTGCTAACAGCTCAAAACATTAAGACAAATTACATAGCTAGTCCATGGCCAAGCTAAAATTGAAATCCAAGTTCCTGTGACTTCAAACACTGAGCCCCTAGCTCCACTCTGGGCTGCCTCCCATGTAGGACACTGGCTACTTGGATAGTGTTCAGCTGTGGTGGGTTTGAACCTGGGGGAAAAATGTATATAGCATTTCTTATTTGTTTCAAGTTAACTGCAATTCACGCTTCCGAAACACATTCTGCATTGTGACTGTGTTATTTCAGAGAGGCCTAATTAAGCCTTCGTACGTCTTGATTTTCTTACACTTTGGTGACAGAAAGTTTCATATTTTTCTTCAAAGGGCTAACTTTAACACTCCTAATAATTCTTTTTTTTCAATTAAAACAATTTTTTTACTTCAATAGCTTTTGGGGTACCAGTGGTTTTTGCTAACATGGATGAATTCTATGGTGGCAAATTCTCAGATTTTAGTGCATCCATCACCCAAGTAACACTCCTAAGAATTTTAACTACCACAGCAAAAAAAGTCCTATTCTGGATTCATATGGAAAAAAGAAAGAATAGAGGTGATACTAAAGATGCATTTAACCAAAATATTCAGTTTCTGGCATAGCTGATCCAGCTCATCCTTTCTCATCCAAAAAGATATAAAGCCCAGGTGGTGGGGGTGGGGTGCCTTTACCAATGTCACTAAGTCAGAGTCTACCATGGGAGGGTGAAGAAGGAGGACAGGTTCGTGAGGGCTCTCACCACACTCAGAGCATGTCTGCAGGACACATGATGGACCTATCCCAGGAACTGATGGAATAAAGAGGTTTGTTTCTGTTTGATTACAATTCATGACAGATTGATAACTGCAGAGGCATTCGAACTTGAGGTTTTACCCCCCTTCTCTTTAACACCAGAGCTTATAAGGCTACTCAGGCATCTGGTGTTTGTTAGACGGCTGCGTTGCATCATCCTTGTGATTGCTGGGGAACATCTCCTAGCATTCGAACGATTGGAGGAAAGACTATGGGGCACAAAATGGCCTCATCCGGTTTACATCTTTATTACTGCGCTTCTCGCATACCTGCTTACATCTGGAAAAAATCTCCAGGTAAACCTCTTGGGCTCTTTCTCTAAAGAGTAACTGTAATTATTAGGGCTATACCCGAATTCAGCTTAGAATAGGTATGTCGCTGAACTTCAGCCAAAACCCTGTGCCTGTCTAAAAGAGATTTTCTTTTTTTTACATCCAATTACATAGGAGGGGCCTTTCCCCCACACATGGCCAGTGGGGTTCCTGATTCTTTATGCCCAAGGCTTCTATTTATGCCCTTAGGGAAAAGACAGGGAAACTTTAGGGAAGAAACAGAGATCTCTTCATATCTCCTCAGTGTTTTTTCCTCACTACCAAATCCCAGAATTCTAATATGGATTGCAGATCATGTCAAAATTTTACAAATGCTAAATCTTTACCCTGCTAGGTACTATCACAAACTTTACCTTACTAACCAAGAGCATCAAAACAAAACAAAGAACAACAACAATAAAAATTACAAACAAAGCCAACTACCATCTCTGTTTCCAGCCTATCCCTCTAGTATATGGAGTTCATCCATTCAGCATGATTTATTGAGCACGTACTAGGGTACCAGGTACCATGCTTGGCACAGGAAACCCCAAACTGAATAAGACTCCCTGTGTCATGCAAGTAGCTGGAAAAACAGACCTGCAGCTAATTATGCATAATACTGGCATGTTGCATAGGGTTATGCAGAAGTGTGAATAAAATGTAATGAAAACTCAACTGGGAGAAGGATGAATTATCCTCCCCTAGAAAAGGGATGAAGCAGGGAGAGTGGCAGTCAAGGAACTTCACTTAGAGATGAAAGTGCAGCTGGGTCTTGAAAACTACGTAGTCTTTCACATAGGAGAGACGAAAACAAGGTGGTTCAGAGAAACAATTGGGGTGTGATCTGTAACTTTTTCAAACACATTTCTGATTATTTTGATAAGTAGTTGTTGTCTAAGATCATCTCATAAGATGCTTTTTTCCATTTGCTTCCCCCCTCTCCTTTTTAAGACATATATATATATGTCTTAAAACATATATGTATATATATCCAGGCACACTTCATCTTACTGTGCTTCACTTTATTGTGATCCACATATAGTGCATTTTTTACAAATTAAAGGTTTACGGCCACCCTGCATTAAGCAAGTTTTTGGTGCCATTTTTCCAGCAGCATGTGCTCACTTCGTGTCTCTGTGTCACATTTTGGTGATTCTTGCTATATTTCAAACTTTTTAGTGATTATTATTACATCTGTTATGGCAATCTGTGATTTAGTAATCTTTGATCTTACTCTCATAATTGTTTTGGGGCACCACCAACTGAGTCTATATAAATGGCAAACTTAATAAATGTTGTACGTTTTCTGACTGCTCCAATAACAAGTCATTTCTCTATCCCTCTCCCTCTCCTTGTGCCTCCCTATTTCTTGAGACACAACAATATTGAAATTAGGCCAATGAATAACCCTACAATGCCCTCTAGGTGTCCAAGTGAAAGGAAGAGTCACATGTCTCTCACTTTAAATCAAAAGCTAGAAATGATTAAGTTTAGTGAGGAAGGCAGGTCGAAAGCCAAGACAGGCTTAAAGCTAGTTCACTTGCACCAAACAGTTAACCAAGTTGTGAATGCAAAGAAAAAGTTCTTGTAGGAAATTAAAAGTGCTACTCCAGGGAATGCATGAATGATAAGAAAGCAAAACAGCTTTATTGCTGATACAGAGAAAGTTTGAGTCATCTAGATAGAAGATCAAACCAGCCACAACATTTCTTTAAGCCAAAGCCTAATCCAGAGCAAGACCCTGACTCTCTTCAATTATATTAAGGCTGAAAGAGGTGAAGAAGCCACAAAAGAAAAGTTCGAAGCTAGCAAAGGGTAGTTCATAAGGTTTGAGTGCCAGGTGTAATATAATAGTGCTATAATGTAAAAATGCAAGGTGAAGCTGCAAGTGCTGATGGGGAAGCTGCAAGTTATCCAGATGATCCAGCCAAGGGAATTAATGAAAGTGGCTACACCAAAAAAGACTTTCAGTGTAAATGAAACAGCCTTCTATTGGAAGATGATGCTACCTAGGACTTTCATCACTAGAGAGGAGAAGTGAATGCCTGGCTTCAAAGCTTCAAAGGACAGGCTGACTTTCTTTTTAGGGTCTACTGTAGCCGGTGGCTTTAAGTTGAAGCCAATGCTTATTTATCATTCTGAAAATCCTAGGACCCTGAAGAATTATGCTGAAACTACTCTGCCTGTTTTCCATAAATGAAACAACAAAGCCTGGATAACAGCATATCTCTTTACATCATGGTTTACAGAGTATTTTAAGCCTGCAGTTGAAATCTACTACTCAGAAAAATGATCCTTTCAAAATAGTTCTGCTTACTGACAATGTACCTGGTTACCCAAGAGCTCTGATGGAGATATACAAGGAGATGAATGTTGTTTTCATGCCTGCTAATACAACATCCACTCTGAAGCCCGTGGATCAAAGAGTAATTTTTTAAGCCTTTTTATTTAAGAAATACATTTTGTAGGGCTATAGCTGACATAGACGGTGAGTCCTCTGGTGGATCTGGGCAAAGTAAATTGAAAACCTTCTGGAAAGGATTCACCATTTGAGATGCCATTAAGAATATTCATGACTCATGAGAGAAAGTTAAAATGTCAACATTAACAAGAATTTGAAAGAAGTTCATTTCAACCTTCATGGATGATTTTAAGAGGTTCAAGACTTTAGTGGAGGAAGTAACTGCAGATTACGGTGGTGGTGGAAATAGCAAGAGAACTAGAATTAGAAGTGAAGTCTGAAGATGTGACTGAATTGCTACAATCTCATGATAAAGCTTGAACAGAGGAGGAGTTGCTTCTTACAAATGAGCAAAGAAAGTGATTTTTTGTTGTTGTTGTTTGTTTGTTTGTTTTTTGAGACAGGCTCTTGCTATGTTGCCTAGGTTGGTCTCAAACTTCTGGGCTCAAGCTACCCTCCCATCTTGCCTCCCAAAGGGCTGGGATTACAGGCCTGATCTACTGCATCCAGCGTGAAAAGTGGTTTCTTGAGATGGCATCTACTCCCAAGGATGAGGCTGTGAACATTATTGAAATTACAATATAGGATTTAGAACATTACATAAATTTTTACAAGGAATTACATAGATAGGAAAAAGAGCAAAAATTAAAAATACTAAAATGACACCAACAACAAAAGAATATTATATAAACTTAGTTGATAAAGCAGCAGTGGGATTTGAGAGTACTAACTCCAATTTTGAAAGAAGTTGTACTATGAGTAAAATGCTATCAAACAGCATCGCATGCTACAGAGAAATTGTTCATGAAAGGAGGAGTCAATCAATGCAGCAAACTTCACCACTGTCTTATTTTCAGAAATTGCCATGGCTACTCCCACCTTTAGCTACGACCATCCCGGTCAGTCAGCAGCCATCAACATTGAGGTAAGACCCTCCACCAGCAAAAAAAGTTATGACTCATTGAAGGCTCAGATGATCATTAGCATTTTTTAGCAATAAAGTATTTTTAAGTAAGGTTTGTACAATGTTTAGACATAATGCTACTGTAGGCTTACTAGACTACACAATAGTATAAAAATAACTTTTATATGTACTGGGAAGCCAAAAAATTTGTGTGACTTGCTTTACTGAAATATTTACTTCCTTGCCATGATCTGTAACTGAACACATAGCATATCTTCAAGGTATGCCTGTATGTATGTATGTGTGTGTATACATACATGTATGTGTATATATATATGTATGTGTGTTTGTCTATGGACACCTATACATATATACACACACATACATACATACATACATACAGGCATACCTTGTATGTATATATACAGAGAGAGACAACCAAAGGAAAAGGAGGAGGAGGAGGAGCTTAGGGAGAGGCTTCCGTGCCATTTCTTGCATTTTTGCATCCCACATCTAAGAAGAAAGCAGACTCTGTAAGGTCCTTCGTACCTGCTTATACCTCTGTTCTACTGCCTCTTCTCAGGGCAGACTATCATGAGCTTATCTGGACCTCTGCAGCATTGCCAAACTGGCTTCCTGTCTCTGTGCTCTCTCCCCTCCTCCCAGCCTCCACAATGAAGCCAGTGACCTTTTGAAATTATAAATCTGGGCACCTGGCATCCACTGTAGGACGTGGTGCAGACAAACTGTAGTTGAGTCTACAGAGGCCCTTCACAGTCTGGCTACAACCTGTCTGTCCTGGCTCCTCTCTCACCACTTCTTCCTCACTGAAGACTCTTACTACGCACAGAAGGTGGCACATCCTTTTGTATAATGCTTTCTGCCTGAAATGTCCTTTTGCCTTTTTTGATTCATAGGCTTCAAGGATCCCTCAAATCCAGACTCCAATAGCATCTCTTTCATGACGTATATTGCCAATTTCCTTTCCTCCTCTGGCATAAATGTACAGTCACGTGATGCACAATAACATTTCAGTCAATGACGGACCTCATATATGACCATAGTCCCTTAAGATTATAATGGAGCTGAAAAATTCCCATTGCCTATTGATGTTGTAGTAGTTATAGCACAGCACGTTACTTTTCTGTTTAGGTATGTTGTGATACAAAAATACCACTGTGTCACAATTGCCTGCAGTATTCAGTACAGTAACATGCTGAATAGGCTTGTAGCCTAGGAGCAATGAGTTATACTAAATAGCCTAGGTGTGCAGTAGGCTATACCATCTAGGTTTGTTGAGTATATTCTATCATGTTTGCACAACAACAAAATCACCTAACACATTTCTCAGAATGTATCATCATTAAGTGACTGTATTCCCACTCTCACTTGTTCAGGTCTTAATTCTAGAGTTCATCACTTTGAATAATTGTCTCCCTCACCAGATTTGGAGCTCCTGTTGAGGAAAAACACTTTGAATAAATCAATATCTGGAACAAAAGGTAATTAGAATCCATTCTAAGCAAAATAGCTGGTGAAATTCATTTTCACTCCTCTTTTCTCTCATTTTCTTTGCCTTATCCTATCCTTTCTTGTAATACCCCATGTAGATCTGTTCTCTGAGCAATGCGCAGAGAACTAGAAGCTTAATCTGCTAGAAAATAGCTACCACCTACCCCCAGCATTTATTAAAGGCTAAACCCATACTAACATTCATGATCTCATTTAGTCTTCTGGGCAACACAGAAGTCACAGACCAGAGGTTTAATGCAAGCTTTCTTTGCCTGAATCTTCTTAAAAACATATGTTTAAAAATAGATTTAAAGGGTACAAGGGTAGTTTTGTTACTTGGATATATTGCATAGTGGCAAAGTCTGGGTTTTTAGTGTAAACGTCATCTATAGTGTCCATCGTGCCCCACAGGTAATTTCTCATCCCTCACCTGCCTCTCACCCTCCCACATGCCTGAGTCTGCAGCATCTATTACTCCATTCTCTATGTTCACGTGTACACATTGTTTAGCTCCCACTTACAAGTGAGAGCATGTGATATTTGACTTTCTGTTAGTACATCTTTTTGCCAATATTTAAAAACCAGGAGATCTCACATCAAAACCCCACTTTTTTGATTATTTGGAATACAGAGAGAATCTGGCAGTTCCGGGCAGCTGCCAGGTAGTGCCAAGTGGCAGCTGCACACTTGAGGTGAGGATGACATTTCCATTTTGCCACAAGCCTTGCCATTTTCCATGGGCTCCCATTTGTCTTTATATCTGCACTGTTTCATTGTTTCTTAAAATATGCAAATATTTTGTATCCCTGCTTCTACCAAAATGGAAAAATAAATATACAGTATGAAGGCCACAGAACTTTTTTTAAAAAAACCTACCTATCTCCTGTAGACATCTGGTTTGTAACCCCTGTGGTAGGTAATATTATTATCCCTATTTTGCTGATGAGGAAATAGAGGCACAGGGAAGCAAATAACTTCACCATAATTATGTATCTAGAAAGCATCCGGCAAAGACATTTGACTATAACGCCTATACTCTTAAATGGAGGTCTCCAAACTTTTTGATCCTACACCTCTATATAAATAAAAAATGTTAGCATGTCCAGCTAATATGTACATTCACTTTTAAATTATGTATGTTCACCACTAAAGTAATATAGTATTCAATTCTAAAATACATGCAAAAGTGAACAATTTTAAAAGATGAGAA